>NW_027069830.1:501898-517874 GCF_002906115.3 Quercus suber
TTTTTCTTTTTTTTTTTTTTTTTTGAGCAAGTTACTGTTATTTTATTGTCAACCGTTAAAAATAAAATAAAATAAAAAGCATCTAGGCTTATCTAATTGAAATATTGAATTCAATCAATGCATGAAATGTTTCTCAAACAAAAAAAAAAAAAAAAAATCAATGCATGAAAAATAATGTTTTTTTTTTTAAAGAAAACTAGTGTACAACCCCGTATACAAGTACAATTAAAAATAATCACAATACAAATTTTTTTAGAAGAGATTTAAATTATACATAGTATTAATTTACATTTTTTAAATCATACATTTCTAAAATATATAATGGTTTCTTATTTTATACATACATATATATATATATATATATATATAATTTAGACTCTTCGGTTCTTTCACCCAAAAAATTCACTTGCCACAAAAATTAAAAAATAAATGAACATGTTTAGGAAAATTGAATATATATGATTCAGGCTCTTCGGCTTTTCACCCAAAAAATTCCCTTACCACAAAAGTTGAAAAAATAAACGAATACGTTTAGGAAAGTTGGACTTTTATTGAAATCCAATTTAGAATTTAATTAGATTTAGACCCTTCGATTTTCACACTCAATAATTCACTTGGCACAAAATTAAAACTAGATAAAACATGTGGCACAAAAATGAGAATCCAATTAAAATCTAATTGGAAATTTTTTGAGTTTTGCCTATTAATCTATATATATATATATATAATAGTTGAAGCAGAGAGAAAATCCAATTAGATTTCAATTGGATTCTCAATTTTGCGCCACTTGTCCTAACCAAAACTCAAAAAAAAATCTAATTAGATTATAAATTTGACTCCAATTTTGTATCATGTATCTTATCTAAATTTTCTAATTTTTGTACCCAAATAAATGATGCATTAATATTTAACACGGAAGCCAAGAAAACCACAATAATAATGCTCATTAGCCTAAGCAAGAACATCTTACCTGCATACTTTTATGGAGATTATAAATTGGACTCCAATTTTGTGTCATGTATCTTATATAAATTTTCTAATTTTTGTGCTCAAATAAATGATACATTAACATTTAACACAAAAGTCAAGAAAACCACAATGATAATACTCATTGGCCTAAGCAAGAACATCTCACCTGCACACTTTTATAGGTGATCTTAATAGAATCTGGAACTCTTCTAATCCCACAACTAGAACCAAGGAGTTCAACGAGAAAAACTATAAAAATAAAATATCATCTCCTCCTAATTCCATATCATCATCTCATGTCTTCTCCTCTCTCAACATCTACCAACTAGATCCACACACTACCCTCTCCTCCTCCTTACGCATTTCTCAGAGCAAAACCAGGTTCAAACACAATATTCAATCTCACTCTTCCTTACTTCACACTCTCATACATTAGCGCTTCATTGACGCCTCCAAGAAGATTCCAAGCTCAATGATCAATTCTTATTTTTTAATAGTTTTTAGTGTGTCTAGATTAAGATTTTGTTAATTTGTTAAAAGTGGACAAAAATATAATTGTATATATTATATTAAGTTGAAGTTCAATTTTATAATTCAAATCGAATCAAATTAATTTCTAATTGTAGTTTAATTTTGTCTATGTGTCCAATTTGATTTTTAAATGTTGGTGTTAAGTTACCTCCATTCATAATGCTCAATATGGAAATTGAATCTACAAAGATAAACATCTTATCATCACAATTGTAAATATTTTTGTGCGTAAGCATAGACTACATGCTAGTATATATTAGTCGCTACCCGTGCGATACACAGATAAACTATTAAATATGAGAAATTAAAAATACACTTTGCTCTCCAATCTAATAATAATAATAATGGGTTTGGTCAAAAGTACAAGCTTCATCTCGCAATGCCACTCAAAAATACATTCTTCTCATAATAAATAATGTAATAAACACAATTAGAGAAAGATACTAAATCGATGATTTCATTAAAAATAACATTTTGTCAATAATAGAGACCTTCCTTCTCAAAAAAATAAAAGGTCTCAAAATGTTGAAAGAACATAATATTCACTTCAATGACACGTTAACCCTTTAGAAATGATGTAAAATTCTCAATATGCTGAATTTGCACAATAGAGGATCACCAAATAGGAATGACACATGATTCTTGAAATTGAGCCATATATAAACCTGTGTCTAAAAATGAACAACAATTTCATATCAAAAAGTACAATATATGCACACAACAATAAGTACAAAGGAAATTGATCATGCAAGAATACATAGTTTGCATCAAGTTATGCTCAGCTTCCACTTAAAATTGAAACTTAACACAAATTCTGGTATCAAGATTCTCGGAATGTCATAAAGACCAATACCAAACTAAATAGATGGATTGTACATAATCTAATTTCAGGTACACAAGCTATTCTACAATTATATTATGACTATTTGATAATCCTATTAGATCTCTAATACTCATAATCCTCTGTTTTATTACATCAATATATATATATATATATAAAAGCAAAGATCTCATGCGAGAGAGCATGAGATTCTACTATGTAATGCACTCTATGAAGAGAATTGAAATACCCTTAAACCACATTAGAGATAACAACAAATTCAAAAGTAAAGACTCTTTATTTCATTTGGTTCGACGTTTCAAGACTATTTTTATTACGTTATTCATTTAATGTTTTAAAACTACTATTTGTTTCACTTGATTCAATATTTCAAGACCTTTTATCACTGACACACACAAAAAACTCTTTGCATTTTCATTCACTTTTTTCACTTTTACTCTTTTATATACACGTCCATAGTCTTTCATACCATCCCATTTCAAATACACTTAAACAAAAAAAACGATATAATTTACTTTCAACCTTTCAATGACACCTACATAACTCCAACGATGTAATATCATTTGATCGTAACCGTTTGAGTAAGCTATGACTAAGGAAGGGAGTTTGCGTTTTTTATTCAGTGACGATAGCTTACAGTTTTGATGTTGAAGTCAGACATTGTAGATTTTGTGAAAATTACGATTCGCTTGGAGTCTTTAGGTATTTGAGATTTTGGTTTGGGAAAGTTATAAATGTATTTTTTTAGAACTAAAGAAAAAGAAAAAAAGAAACATTCTAATTGATTATTTATGAAGTTAGCTATTTGTTTTAAAATTTTGTGGTAGAATTCATAATTTGTAAGTTTCTTTGTAAGTTTATTTTACTGTTATTTTGTGCGGTATGAGTCATAGTGATAATATAAAAAATAAAAAAAAATCAATGAATTTAGAAGTGTTTTTCGCTTTTTTTAAGGATACGAAAGCCTTGAATTTGATAAATGAATGTTTTTTGGCAAATTTCTCTTTATTTAATCACGTTCTCTTTATGTTGATACTTACAAATAATTTCCTTAATTTCATTGAGATAATTAATTGGGTGTTTGTGATCAAAGTCTCCATATTTTGTTGTGAGAATAGAGTGGTTGAGAAAGTGTTTGGTAGGTTGCTGAAATTTATGTAATCTTAGGTTATAAAAGTATTATATACTTTAAATTTTATTTGTAGATTTCAAAATCATTTAATCAATTTGAAAAATAAAATTTACTTTTAACAGTAAATATTATAATATATTATAATCTTAAAGTGTTATACAATTTTTTTAAAGAAAATATAAATTAAGAAAATCAAGTTTCAAAATTAACAATATTGTGGGCAAACATAAATATTATACAAAAAAATAAGTATTAAGTATTATATGTAGATTTTAATGTACATAAAAATAATTTCAAATGAAATTGTAAAGTAGTCCACATATCACAGATATCATCTAGTTTAAGTAAAACAGATAAATTTAACAAAAACTAACTTTTTGGTCATATGCTTGCATAAGCTTCAACTCATTCTCTAATCTCCCTATTAATTCATTTGTGGAAAATTTTTATGAATAAACTTTATAAACTGAGAGAACATTATACAAACATATAAAAACAAAACAAACAATGGTTTTTATGAATTTAATTAAGAAAAAGTTTTTGTCGAAACTCGACAAAAGTACAGTCGTAAGGTTTTTAAAAACTATTAATAAGCAAATAATCTAATAACCTAACAATCATTAACTACTACTGCCACGTGATTTCTTGTTAGTCTCGCACTAGATCGATTAAATTAGTGGCATTCCGTATACGTGAATTTAGGATTGATAGCTCAATTTAGGGTCTGTTTGTTTTGGCTTCAAACCATTTCAGGAAATCATTTTCCGTAAAACCATGTTTGGTTGGCTTTGAAAATAGAATTTTCCGAATTTACATTTCATTTGACTGTAAAAAAGAAGCCTTCGACCTGGAAATTATTTTACATTCCTATTTTCACTTCAAATCATTTCCGAACTAAGCTTCAGACGCGCAAAGAGAGAGAGAGAGAGAGAGAGAGAAGAGAGAAAGAGCAAGAAGAGGGAGTGGAGATCGCGCCCCAACCCCAGACACGCCGGCGATATCGCGCCTTCGAGATCGCGCTGGCGAGATTGTCCCGCCGAGATTGTCCCGCCAAGATCTCTCGTCGTCGATCGCAGTACTACACCAGATCGCACCTCGCCAATCGCACCAAATCACACCGCGCCGATCAAGCAAAGATCGAACCCAGTCGCCTCAAGCGCCTTTGCCGCCTTCGCCTTCGCCTTCGCCTCAAGCAAAGATCGCAGCACCAGCCAACCCACACGCCTTCGCCTTTTGACCAGATTTGATGATTTTTTTTTTTGGGTTTTGTTTCTTTTGTGTTTGTGGACTGAAAATGATATTATATATTTGTTTGGAAGCTGAGAAAATGTGAGCAACAAGTAGAAAATGTATTTTCTATAGTATTTTCAAGAATACAACCAAACACCAGAAAATATTTTTCGAAGCATTTTTTGAAATCAACCAAACAACCTGAATACATTTTCCTTTCTCGAAAATAGCATTTTCGAAAATATTTATTTTTCAAAAAATATTTTACATGAACTAAATACAACCTTAATGAATAATATCATTTTCAAGACCGACTTGTTTGACAATTGACATGATGACTTGTAATTGGCTTAAAATCTTCTTCTACTTTTTTTCTTTTTCTTAGAGAAAGAGTTTAATGTCTTTTTCTTTCTATAGAAAAGATCCAATTTTTCTTTTTTTTTCTTTTTTTTTGAAAGAAAAACGGCAAAGATCCAATTTTTCCAAAAGGTTGGCGAAAATAATTTATTATTGACATGAAACCCATTAGAATGAATCTTTGGAGCATCTGTAACCTGCATAAAGAACATCCAAATTGATGAATGTTGATTATTTAAAGTTTATAACCATTAGTTTGATAAAAAAAATTCAGTCAAAAAGTAACTCAGGTTTCTATGTGAGGATACCACATTCAAACTCTATGCTAGGATTCACATCATAACACTTTTCACCACAATTACAATTGTTTGACAAAAGTAGAGTTTGTTAAACACAAACTTTGGCACACTTGCTAAAAATGAAAAACATCTTAACACTATTCAAATCATGTTTATATTCTTTGTGGGAGATGGCCTTTAAACATCTATTTTAATCATCTTCTTCTAAACTTCATTCAATTTTTCATGTCCACTCCTGAAATATTAATTCATAACCCTAAGCTAAAAACTAATTCTTAAGCAAAAGATTAAATTCTGTCAATTACATTTTAACCAATGTAAAGTGCCCAATAACCACAATGTAAACAGTCAACAAAAGATTGATTATATTGGAGATGAATGCCAACAATAGATTATATCATTTGCTTCTAAAGCAATATACAATTTAATAATTAGCTTCTAAACTTATTGCAATTGTTAGTATTCACTCCTAGAGTTTGAGAAGCATAACCTTTAGCCAATGTTTAATTTATATGCAAGGTAAATTGCAAAGTCCACCTCTGAAGTTTGGGTTGCTTGGATTTTAACACTTAAGTTTGAAAAACTTGATTTACACCCCAAAGTTTGGTTCTGTTAGCAAAGTCACACCCTCAGTTAGTTTTGAGTGTTAAGTCACACCTCATCACATTGATATTTATTTTTTTGGGTGCCAATCAGCCCTTAAGCAGAGTCATTTTGCCCAAAACTCATAACACAAATTAACAGAGATTTTTTTTTGATAAGTAAGAAAGATGTATATAAAAACTGCTAAATGCAAAGTACAGCACAAAGCATATTAAAAAGTACAAAAAAAAGAGAGATAAGCAAAACCCCATGAACACCTCATTCCCAAATCCGTTAGCTTAAACAGAGTCATTTTGCCCAAAACTCATAACACAAATTCACTGCAGATTTTTTTTCTTTCTTATTTGACAAGTAAGAAGGATGTATATAAAAACTGCTAAATGCAAAGTAGAGCACAAAGCATATTAAAAAGTACAACAAAAGAGAGAGAAGAAAACCCCATGAACACCTCATTCCAAATCCATTAGTTTTTTTTTTTTTTTTTTGTTAATCAAGTGACAGAAACAAATTCATTTCTTAGAAAGACAAAAGATAGGCAGATTAGTCAAACAGTTGGCGTGGCTCACTCAGCCCACTTTGGAGCATTCAACAACTCAAAAAGTTAAGATCTTCAACACAACCAGCAGATACCCAGGATTATAGATAAAATAAAATAAAAAAAACCAAAATCAAAGGAAATTAAAATAACAAACGATAAATCAATAGAATTCAGGGGGGGGGGGTGGAATTGAACTAAGAAGAAAGAAGAAAAGGACAGCACGAATAGGAGGAATATAGGGGAAAAAAAGAGTAAGATCTGGAGTTTGGAATGGGGTTAGGATTAAAAAGATGACATTGTTAATGAAAAAAAAAATTGGAAGAAAGAAAAGTAAAGTTGAGAACATAATACTTATCTGTGATCAAGGGGCGCTTGGTGAAAAAAAAATTACTGTGTTGCCAAAATTTGTAAAAAAGGGATTTGGGAATGAGGTTTCGTGGGGTTTTGAGTTTGAGAATAGCTGTGAAAGTGTCTCATTAAAATCTGGTTTATGTTGTGAGTTTTGGGAAAAAGGGCTCTGTGCTAATTTGGCCAAAAAAAAAATGTCAGCATGACGAGATGTCACTTAACTGCCAAATTAACCGAGGGTGTGATTTTGCTAACGAAACTAAACTTTGGGGTGTAAAATCAAGTTTCTCAAACTTATGGTGTAAAATCCAAACAACCCAAACTGTAGGTTGAACTTTGCCATTTACCCTTACATGTATCAAAAACAATGTTAATAACCCTGGTTAATGAATCCAAAAACCAATATAAAGCTTTGCAGTGCTTGTGATACTTGAATATCGACAGTTTGATTGATCATGATCCAAACCAAGTATATATCCCAAAATAACATAATGAATCATATAGTAAGAAAATGCCCAAAATAAATGGAAAAGATAAGGTCCTTTAGGGGCTAAAACTAAAATTTTGACAAAAATTAATAGAGTGCGTAGCCTGGTATTGGAAGCCTGGAAGGTGATCAAGAAAGAGTGTCGACATTCGACAGTTGCCAAAGAAAAGAATTTTTGAAGCCAATATAATAATGAGCGAAGGTCCAAAGCTCTACACCAATAAACCGAAAATGTGTAAGCTTAAAACATTTCTACGCTTTCAAAAATTACAATCTTTTTAATGTTTTTGAGAAACGGAAAACAAAAAGATTCGAAAACCACCTTAAAAAATTTTGTTTTTGCTTTCAGTATTCGGGGTTTGGTTTCTGACTTTTTATTGATTCGATTGACTGCTTGCTTGTGGTCTTTCACAAACAGCACAACTGAAACAATTCCGTGAGCACCAGCAGAAACCCAACGAGTTTTCTTCACCATCGGCTTCTGCATCATCAGCAATGGAGACTCAGTCCTCAGCTCCTCCACCTCAGCCACCACCAAAAGAGTCATTAGCTTGGCGTTACAAGTTTCTTTGGCCTATGCTCTTGGCTGTCGATGTTGCTGTTGGAAGTCCCTTTCCTTTTCTTATTCCTTAGCTTTGTAATTTGTTGTTTACCTTAATTTCCTGTGTTTATTCATGTATGTGGGTGTTTATTTCGTATACAAAGTGATTAAATTTATAAAATGCTGATATGGGTTTTGAGATTTCAGTTTCAAAGAATTATATTTTAAGCTTATTAAGTGCTTTTTTTTTAATGCTGTTTTGTTGATGGGTATCCTGATGTTAGGATAGGGCTTATGGTTTTTGTCTCATTTCCAAAGGATTCCTTAATACAATCACAAAGAGAAGGGGGGAGGGAATATTTCTAATTAAATGGGATTTGGTGTTCCAGGGTTGAGCTTGTGTGGGATTTATGATTCTCCTTAGCTGAGAAACTGTGTGAGAATATGTTGACTCTAGCCTCTATGGATTTAGATCTTAATTGGTTATGTAACATCTAATTACTTCTTGCTCTTTTCCATCCACAAAAAATAAAAAAATAAATAAAGGAGGTTTTTGCTCTGTGCTCCTCCGATGCACTAAAGAGTCTTGGAATGCTAATGCAGAAGAGTGGTGATGAATATGCGATTAATATGCTGGAGTATTAGAGATGAAATAAACTTTTTAGTTCCAAACTAAGAAACCAGAATGAATCTAGAGAATTAAGCGAGGAATAAATCTTGCAATTCTCTCATATTATTGCAAAACATTCAAATTCTCTGGCAATTGATTATTTTCTTTGTCCCTTTTTGGGTTTAGAGAAATGAAACTTGAGGATTGTGGTTGACTACTTGAATTGTTATCATTATTGAAGGTTTATATACAGGGCATTTGAAGTAGGGAGCATTTGGATTGCAGGGCCAATAATTTAATTCCTCTACCTTCTTCCCAAGAACCGCGGGGGGACTGGGGTAGGGATTGCTTGGGTATTTGGAAGTTGGCTCGTTTCTATATGATAAGATATAAATATAAAAAGCTTGGAGGTTGTGTATTCATGCCAGAGTTGATTAATGATAATCTTTTATGCTTTGGTCATATATAATGCTTGTTAGTGCTTATTCTATGGGTATAGTGTCTTTTAATTAAATGTATTTTAGCTAGTGCCAGTTCATCTTGTGATAAAAGAACAGACTTGGGATGAAGAAAATTGAGGGTTTCAATGAGAAGGGATAGAACTCTAGGTGGCTTCAACCCTCAAATTTTCTTGGACGCATCAACTCTCTTCTACCAAAATGTGCAACATTCCTTATAAAAAGGATGCATATTGCTTCATTTGGGGAATTCTGGAGTTTGTTGTTGATGACATTTCTTCTTGTTTTGTTATGGTCCTATATAGTTTGAGAGGTATTCACATCTAGTTTTGTGGTCAAACTTGGTTTTCTTCCCCGTTTCTATTTAGTTTTTCTATATAACTAGTAAGTTTTTTTACTTTTTTTGATTTGTTACCTTAAGCTTTTGTAATAAATATCTTGAAACCTTTGATTTAGTTGCTTGACAAAGTTGTCTTTGGGACCGTAAATCCGCTTGTTATGAGTTTCTGTGAACTTTATACTTTTATAGCCTACCTCTTTGTGCGGACAAAGAAGAAAGATGAGCACATAGAGGAAGAAATTGCAATTCCAGTTTCAACTTTCAACCACAGTTACAAAAAACTTCTCCTCTTGCTGAAAATCCCCTCCCCCCTCGCCACCCATCACAGAGCCTGTGATGTTGCAGGAACAAATTCCAAAGAATCAGCAATGCAAACTTTTCAAGTGGATGTTGGAAGAGAAAAGGAATATCAAACCGAAAGATCATGAAGAGAAGAAGCGCATTAAGAAAAAGCCATTCTCAAACAGTTTATTTGAGCAAAATCTGTCCCTAGTTTCTAATTATTAATACTATAAATGAATATTTTCCTTTGTTTTTACATGGCAGAGACAGATACAAGCAGCAGGTCCTCAATGAGTTAGATGGCATCCTCCTTCAGCGGCAGAACTCAAGGTCAACTTTGACGGGGCTGTGTTCAGAGAAGACAACAGAGCTGGATTGGGTGTAGTGGTTGGTGATCATCAAGGGCAGGTCCTAGCTTCTCTGTCCGAGAATGTTCCTCTCCCACCCTCCTCTGACGATGTTGAAGCATTAGCAGCTGCCCGAGCTATCAATTTTGCTGCTGAGTTAGGCTTTTCATCAGTTATCATAGAGGGTGATTCAGAAGCAATTATTAAAGCCCTGAAAAGCAATGAGGAGTCTTTGGCTACCTACGGTCACATGATTTCTGCTGTAAGTCCTGCTATAGATGCCTTTAGAAATATTAGTTTCTCTCACACTAGGCGACAAGGTAATGCTATAGCCCATAACCTAGCTAGACATGTTAGTGGTTATCTTGTGTGGATGGAAGATGTTCCTCCACATGTCCGTGATGTACTAATAGCCGATTATGGCTAATTGTTTTAATGAAAGTTCATGATTTCCTTCTCAAAAAAAAAAAAAAAAAAAAAAAAAAACCTATATTCAAATATCAATAAGTCTCCCAATTGTTTAAAAAAAAAAAAAAAAAAAAAAAAAAAATCCTATATTCAAATATCAATAAGTCTCCCAATTGTTTGCATAAAATCATGTGCAAAATCTTCATCTAATTTCATTGAAGTTCTTTAGATCATTGTTGTTCAATGCAAGAATAATGTTGGTGTTAGTCAGTAAAAGATAGCGCGGACTAGTGACTTCCATGTTCTGCTACTTGAAGAGCAGATGACCCGTTTATCTTTTTCATGTAACAAATGTTTCATCATCGATCACTCAGATTTTCTGTTCTAGGTGAAGACTTGAGGGGCTGAATCTCAATTTCGCCCAGCCAAAATCACTCAGATTGGTGGCTAAATGAGCCATCAGCCCTCAACTAAAAGATAAGAATAGAAAATGATAATAACAATAAGCTCTCCTCATTGCATTCAACAATCTTAGGATACAATTTTTGACATTTACCTTTATCAAATGGGAAGTGGCCCAGCCATTAGCCAAGCATTCAAGGCCCGACCCTGATGCTAAGCCCCTATCAAACCAAACCCGGATTGGTGCTTGTAACCATTGATTTCAATGAATCATATTATTAGGAGGTGTGCATTCAAACCACCAACTTAACGAAACCAACCCAACCTAATGCCTTGGGTTGGTTTCATGAGTTGTGCATTGGGTTAAAAATTTATTTTAAGCTTTTGATAGTTTTTTTCATCCATATGACCCAACTCAATCCATCTTATATATAAATTTATTTCATTGCCTTATTTTAATTTGTTTGGTTAGAATATTTTGGTCTTTTGAGAATTAGTTTTGATAAATTTAGAAATTTGGAATATAATTTAGACATTTATATGAATTATAAAAATTTAGTGAAAGGAAAAATGTTTGAATAGTTGATGAAAGTCCAATTTTTATAAGAGATGAAACATCTAAGCATAATTCACTGACCCAACCTAACTCAACTTGGATTGGGTTGAATTTTCTACACATGTGATTGGTTGGAAATTTCTCAACCACGCCTTATCAAGTTGGATTTTGAAAAAAAAATTATCCAACTTGATTCATACACACCCCTACATATCATAATAATTCAAGCTCGTAAGCCATTTCTAGCCAGTTCTCCAGGCTGCACAAATGTCCAACAACATCCACTTAAAACCAAATAATAATAATAAAATACCATTTTCTTTTTTTTTTGGGTGGTCCATTCACTGCATTTTCCTTCTTATTTCACATTTTGATCAAAGTAGTCAATAATGTATCAGTGATTTAATGACCATTTCGTATTGATTAGAGAAATGAAATATTTCAGTTAATATCAATGTACCATTTTGTAATTATATATATATATATATAATGAACATGTATATTTAATTAGAAGTTGTTTCTCAAAAAAAAAAAAATCGAAGGATGCTTGACTCTCTTAAGGAACGAATAGGAACTGAGGAGTTTATATAAATATTTACAACTCTTGAGTAAGTCTGAAAAATCAATTTGCTAAAAGAAACGTTTTAAATACCATTTGGAAAAAATTAGAAATATGACTTTGATATCACTTGGTTTTAAACAACTTAAAGAACCAAAATCTTTTTAGACAACTTACATTAAAACTCAATTATTTTTGAAAATATTTTAGTTTAGAAATCATCTTTTAAATGAGATTCAGAAATTTAAAACGTTATTTAAAATTCAAAGTTTCTCTTTAAAAAATTATTTAAAAGTCAAAGTTTCTCTTTCAATGATGTAAAAATGCTTTCAATAAACTTTAGAAAACATAAGCTTAAAAACATAACTTCTGAAAACCTTTAACTTCTAAGAACCTAAAGAACAAAACTTGTGCACATTATGCACAATTACTTACAGTACTTGAATTTCTTTGAAAGCTCAGCTAAAACACCCTCCAAATAGTCTCAAAACACTCTTAAATAGGACCTATAATCAACCATGGAAATTACTGAATATCCTCCACAAAATATAAAGCTTATCGAATTATACAAACTGACTTACTAGGATTATAATTTGCTGAACTAAACAATAACACTGATGTAAGGCATCTCTATTGAAAAATATGTTTCGTTGAATTTATCAAAACTCATAGGCAGGAGCCAAAACTTTAGGATTTAGCCTCCGTTTGGGAAGCGCGTTTTGTGTATTTCCCAGCGGAAGCGTTTTTTTATGTGGGTCCCGTGCATTGTTCACGGGACCCACAAGTACAGAATTCAACAACTTTTTATTCAAAACTAGGTCCCACGCACTATTTACACATTTAAAAATTATTTTACTACAGTTTTTTCAGTTTTCAGTTTTCAGCAATAAATGGTATCCAAACAAATCCTTAATATATGTCCTAAACGAAAAGTAAAACCTCAACATGAATTTGGCTCTATATCTGTGACTTTGTTCTAGAATATACACATAGTGGGCAACTAGGATCTAATATATATAACCCAAAGAAAAATGTCAAAGCCATCCTAATATATATAACCAATGAAAAACATTAAAGACATCCTAATATATATAACCCAAACGTTAAAGCCATACTGATGATTAAGATTTGAAATTCCATGATTTTGTTCTAAAATACTAACCGTAGGCAACCTAGTGAAATTGTGTACTGACTACTAGCAATTTAATCTAATATAAATTTTTTTAAAAAAATATATATATATATATATTGTGTGTGTGTATGTACTAAATTTAGCAATTTTGTTCTATAAAATTACATTTTTCCCTTTAGCAATATCATTGATTTTTTTAAGAGTAATGCTATACTCACAAACTTTTTTATAAATTTTTACAAACTGTTTGGGAGAAAATTCTTATTGGTTTGCATATAGACACACCACTCACATCATTTTTTTACTTACCAGTAATCACTTATCACATCAGTAATTTATAAAAAACTTGTAGCTCTAGCATTTTCCTCATTTTAATGATCATAAAAAAAATATATATATATATATATAGATCTAAAATCTAAAACAAAATATACAAGCCTAAAAAAAATAACTCAACAAAAAAATTATCAATAAAACTAAAAATTAACTAATTTTATCCAAAATAAATAACCCTGCCTTTTAAAAAATTCTAAACAAAAATAATTTTGTTTTTACCCACAAAAAAAAAATAAAATAAAAATCTTAGCAGTTAAGTAGCAGAATCAGAATATGAACTGCCACACATAACCAACAATAAAACCGCCCCTAACTCAAAGTTCTGACTCCGCCCTGACTACCATAAACATAAGAGTATTACCATCAAATCTTTATTTGAATAACGCTAATATATAAACATCTTTCCACTATAATCAAATTGACATGACTTAATCTTACCACGTTGCCAAAACCATAAATATATCTCAAGATTTATAAACAGTATAGTAATATTAAGATGGAGTTCTCACCTTGATTTCGTAGCCAAACCTTATGCCTCTAAACAATTTTGCCTCCTTCTTCTGTCACACCACCTCTCTCTCTCCCTCACAAATTTTCTTTGGCATCCACATTTACTAAGTAACCCTTCCAATGAAAACACTAATTTATCTTTCCCTCTACCTTATATTTAATGTATTAGAGATGTGGGCTTGGTGGATAGTGGGTTGGAGTTAAAAACCAACTAGAACTTATCTCTTTATGAATGCACTAAAATGTGTGAAAACACAATGATAGGCCAAAAACGTATTGACCCCTTGTGATTAAATTAATTAATTAATTAGCCAAGTTATTAATTAATCAAATTAACATGCAAAGCGAGTGGTAGCACAAACAAATCACCAATAAAAAAGTATGCAACGGAAAATAAATTGACACGGTGATTTGTTTATGAATAAGGAAAACCTATGCGGCAAAAACCCCACCGGGTGATTTTAAGGTCACCACTCCCGAAATTCCACTATTATCACAACAAGCAGTTACAAGTAAAGGAATCCCAATACCTATACCAACTTATAGTTGAACCCTTACCCAATACCTAATTGGACTTGTTCTGTAGTGACAATTTCTCCTGTTGATGCATGGCTCCCAAGTACGTGACTAACCAATTGCGCGGATCCTAGTACGCGACTTCAATCACCAACTAGAGAAGATTGTCGGCTACAAAGTTCTTCAGTTCATTCACACGATGAAGATCAAGAAGATGCTTGGTCACAAAATCCTATGATGCACATACACTACAACTTCTACAAGAATGATGAACTAGGGCAAAACTTCGTCTTTGGTCACAATTAGCTTGAACAAACTTATTCTCAATGCTTGTGCAACTTGTGAACTTTTTGACGGCCCTTAAAATAATCCTTTTATATGTCTAGGGTTAGGAGAAAAAAGGCTCAAAGACACATTCACGGATCTCAAGAAAATCATATCAAAATTCTAAAATTCTTAAACCTTGACAGATAGAAGCTGTCGAGCAGGTGTCGAGTTTCAATGAATTTGCACTATTTAGCTTGTTTCTTGGACAGACTTGAATTGCTTTAACACTTGATCTTGAAACCTTGTTTCTTGAAGTATTTAAAACACCTAGATCTACCCAATTATAAGTAAAGTCATTTTGTCAAAGGATTAGCCAATTACATAAAAGAATGACATATGTTCTTAACAAGTAAAACACACGTGTCCTAACAATCTCTCCCTTTGGCAATCTGTAACAAAACCACAACAAAAAATGAACATAGAGAGAAGTCATAAATGACTCAACTCATATTCACTTGTTGAATACAATAAAATCTATCCTAACACAAACTCTTGAAAAATTGCAAGAAGAGAGTTTATGGCAAGTAGAATTTGACAATCTGTATTTCTGAAATACTGTAAACAAAACTCATCAAGGTATCTTAGTGTGAAACAAAAATAATAGATTACATACAAGTAATAAGAAGCATGTGTATAAAAGAGAAAAGAAACAACATATGTAAGTGTAGGTGAGAGAAAAAACATACATCACATATAGAGAGAATAAGTATAATGTATGTCAACAATGGTCACAAGATCTAATGTACAAGAACAATGTATCTATAAAAGAAAGAAAGAAAGATACAAATAATCCTCATTACATCCCTCATATCAACACTCCCCTAACAAAATGTACTATACTAACTCTCCCTATCCTAAGAATGATACTCTTATATAACCCAAAACTACTCCTCCTTTTTGTCACGAGTGACAAAGGGTAAGTGTCAAGTAGACATCTCATCGGTAGAGCTAGCATTCCATCATCATCATCAAAGTATCATCGTCTTACCATCATCATCATATCCTCAGCCTCAGAATCAAGAAGCCACTAGAGAGGTGGAGGGAAGCTCAGAAGCGAAACCGTCCATGGTCGCTTGCCACGTTGGCAATACAGCCAACATGAACGTTCATTGATACAACTTAGTAATGAGTGCATCAAGGCTAGTATCCATGCGCTGCAATTGCGCCATGATGTCTCCGAGAGTTACATCACCCATAGAAGAGGAGGGAGCAGATGTGGATGGAGCAGATTGAGATAGAGCCGAACAGAGGGGAGGAGCTGCTGAATTCGACTGTCGTGATAAACTGCGCCTCTACGTTTAACGGTAGGCATCTATA
>NW_027069830.1:524839-538935 GCF_002906115.3 Quercus suber
TACACGCAGAAGATCCTTCAAGCCTAATCTACCCAGTGTACCTAAGCCTTCCAAGCTTCTTGCTCCAACGAAGTTACGTTGAAACTTTGTCTTCTCTTGCTTTTTGGATCCCATAATACACCTGATTGCATCCACCAAGCCTCACCGGCTTCTTTTGGCAATTCCTCAAAGCTTCCTAAGCTCCAAAACACTCTCTACACTCTGAAAATGTGTGGATTGTGTTTGGGTACAAATATCTTCTCAAGGTATGACAATGTGAGAGGGAAGGAGAAGAGGTTACAAAGATTTCTCACTAAGGATGAGTAGCTCTCTCTCTAAAAGATGGGTGTGTGTGTTGTAGAAAACCTATCTAGGGTTTTTCTTTCTGAATGGTCTCCTCTACATTTATGGGTAATGAAAGTATATATAGTATGGGTGAAGGGTAAGAAAGACACTCTTGAAAATCCTCCAAGTAGAATGTTTCGCGACTATCTCGCGGGAAGCCTTACCCGCGAGACACTCGTGAAATCCTCCAGGCTGGCATGACTCTTCAGCTTCTAGCCTGTGCTTCTTACATGGCTGTTTCGCAGGTTAGCTTCCAGCGAGACACTCGCAAAATCTATTGATTCTTCATTTTATGAACGATTCTTCACCAACTTAATACTAAATCCAACACAATAAAATCTCACAAAATACGAGGAACAAAATTAAAGCAATTACAACATTTTTTGTCATGGAATAAAGCCAACATAAAACATAGTTGTAAATCACAACTTTACACTTTAGTCTCCAAGAAGCGCATAAAACATCTTCCTCTTTTACTTATTTATTTATTATTTTAACTATTAAACTAAATTGTATGCACTAAAACTTTAATTTTTTCACCTATTTTGTAACACCACAAAATTGTCTACTCCCATCTTATTGTGCACACACATATAGTTTCTCAACTCTATATTAATAATGATGATAACGATGATGATCATAAAATCAAATCAGGGTATTACAGTTTGTCTCTCTCAACTTTGTCACGCTCTCTCTTCCTCGCCCTATCTTATAATAAACCAGAAGCTATTTGACCTAATTGCATGCTTAGCAACAATTGATGGAACGGGAAGATTTAAGGCTGAAGACTACATCTCTATCTCTTTGCAATCAATCAAGCACAGTGAAATTCAGATTTTTTAAATAAATTTTTTTGTAATTATTTTCTTTAGGCGTGCATACATTATTGGATGTGTATTCCATCGACTTCTAGAGTGATAATATATTTGCTATAGCACCTTCATCACCTATTCAGTAATTAACAATATTAAATGATAGCTAATTTCAAAATTAAGAGCAACTTTAGTTTTTGATTTGTGTGTGAGTTTTGTTTGATTTGTTTGTGCATTTTATTTCATAGTATTTTCAATGATTTATTTTGGGTTTATCTTTATTTTCTATTTCTATTTTCTTTTGTGAGTTTGTAATGCAAATTATGTGTTTGATTTAATGCTTCTATTAAATGTAGATATACATAAATAGAGCATGTGAATTATTAAATAGATGCCAGCCTCGCATGTATTTCTTTTTTTTAATGGGTTCAGTTGAAGAGATTATAAATAGATTATTTTAGGAAAATTTTGATGCTACCTTTAGAATAAATATAAAAAATGTTCATAATACTTTCACAACAAATTATAAGTAATAAGATATTATTAGCTCTAATTTAAATCTACTATTAAAATTACCTTTTCACATACTAATGACAATCAATAATAACCTACCATTGTGGGTTCCAGTTAGCTCAACTGGTAAAATCTCTGATGGTTGAATAAAAAATCTAGGGTTCAATCCCGCCTACACCAAAAACTGATTGGTGTCTTGGTCTGATGATAATTATCATCAGAAGCGGACGCTATAAGTTAAAATTCTCTCTAAAAAAAAAAATAACAACCTACCACTTAAAATTTACATAAAAATATTGTGAAATATTGCCAACATAACATTTCTCTTTTCTAAACCAATTCCTTTTGAGTCATTCTTTAGCCTTTCCCTTGATAAAACTCAAGTCTTGTCTGTAGGTCTTTCTGCCTAAACATCGGAAAAGGGAAACCCGGTCTCTTCTCTGTCTATATATATAAGGGTGCCAGTGCCACCTCATTGAAGAAGAAATCCTCTCTCTTTCTCTCTTAAATTAAGTGATCAAGGACAAGATAACCGCGTCTAGGTATGAGCATGTATTGCCTCCAATACAGTGACATTTTGTCATGTGTCCAAAACTCCAAATGGCAAAAGATAGAGATGAAAAACAAAATGGTTATATCACATAGGTCTAGCAATATATTAAAACTAAAGTGGGGAACTTTGATGCTGTCAGCTTATTTTCTTCTTCTCGTCGTCATCGACCACTACTATGTCTTCTTCGTCGACCACTGCTACTACTACGGCTTCCTTTCTTTTTATCTTTTTGTTTAATATTTTTAATCATATTTTTGTTTTAACTGTAACAGCCACACAAATTTGACAACATTTTTCATATTAGTTGAGTTGGCAAATTTTTACTAGTTTTCTTCTAGGCCTATTACCAGTGGCAACGCCACGTTGGTCTCAGGGTGTTCCTAGGAACACCCTGAACTGGAAAAAAAAATTTATATATAATAATTAAATTTTTTTTATTTGTTTACCTTAAAAAAAAATTAGGAACACCCTAATCAAAAATTAGGAACATCCTCAAATAAATAAATAAAAATTTATTTGATCTACTTTCAAGCAAAAATAAAAAAAAAAAAAAAAAAAAAGCCCAAAAATAATTTGAACCAAAATCTGAAAAAAAAAAAAAAAAAAAATTGTAACAGAGAGGAAGCCCACCAGAAAAAAAAGCCCAACATCAATCAGTAAAACAAACCCAATCTAAAACAAGGTAGCAAACCCAATAGATTACAGTAACAAACCCACGGATTCTCCCAAAAAAAAAAAACCAAACAAACCAAAACCCAATATTACTGAAATCAGAAACACAACGGACGGCGCTTGAAAGAAAGAAAGAAACCTAACCTAAAGTCTAAAGAAAAAAACCAAACCCATAAACCCAATATATAGAGCTCCAGAACACCAAGACCAACGGATCGCTGGATTGGGCCTCAAACTCGAGCTCCAGAACACTTCGGATCGGTCTTCCTCGCCTCGACATGCTGCTCGAGTCCCGACGGCGCCGCCCCTCAGCCTCAGGCCTCCCTGCTCCGTCAACCTCAAGGTATTTCATCTGTCTCAGTCTCTCTCTTCATCTCAGTCTCTCAGTCTCTCTCTCAGTCTCACTCTCTCTCTCTCTCTTCATCTCAGTCTCTCAGTCTCTCTATCTCTTCATCTCACAGTCTCTCTTTATTAATGTTTACCCTGTTTTTGGCTTAATCCGGTGTTGGTGTTGTTATTTTATTTTATTTTATTTTGGTTAATTAGGTGCATATATAAACAACAAAAAGCAAGTGTGTGCTGTGTGCTATGCTAGTGCATTATCCAATGTTGGTGTTGTTTTTTTATTTTATTTTATTTTGGTTAATCAGGTGCATATATAAACAACAAAAAGCAAGTGTGTGTTGTATGCTATGCTAGTGCAAGTTAATAATTAATAAATATGGTTGTGTGTTGTGTGCTAGTTGATTAGTTCAACTAATGGTCACAAAATATGTAATAAATCACTATTTTTTAAACTTGGACTTAAGTTATACGGCCTATATATTTTTGTGCTGCACAATTTATTTATTTATTTTTTTTTTTGTTAAGTAATAGTGTGATATTCCAAGTATCAAACAACAATAGTAATTAGTTGAACTAATTAATTTTGTTTGTTTGGAATATTAATTAACCAATAATTAATTGGAAAAAGCAACTAATAAACAATTATTAATAATTTACTTAACCAATACATTATAAAAGACAAATAAATTAAATTATGTTAGGCTAAACAACAATTAATAATTTTATAATTAATGAAACAACAATATAACAAATTATAGTTTATAAAAAAACAAACAAATTAATGAAACAACTAAACAACAATACATTTGGGTAAAATTCTTGGAGCCGCCATTGGGAAAAATTATGCTCCTTAAGGAACACCCTGAAAAAAATCCCTGGAGTCGCCACTGCCTATTACCAACATTAAATTTTTATCTACTATTAACAATTTATCATATTAATAAATGTCCAATTTTTGTGTCCATAAACTTTCTCTTTTGGCTTAATCCTCCCCCTCACGCGATTTCTAAGCCTATAAGTGTAATATTTTATTCTTCTATTTGTATTTTATGGTGATTTTTTCAAAATCTATGCATGTTTTTCATTGGTTAGAATAAGTGGGTCAAAGTATACATTTAGTTAAATTGACTAGGTCTTCTAAAAAAACAAAAGTTAAATTTATTAAGAATTACGATGGTGTGAACATGTAAGGGTTTACATTTTTAAACTCTCAATAATTTATGAACTTCTTTCCTTTCTTTTTTTTTTTATGTTTAATTCGATATTGTGATATTCGATATGCCTTTATATTTGGAATAATTGTTAACATTAAGAAAATTATTCTATTTTGTATAAACTTTGCTTTTGTGATATGTGACTCAAAATAACTGTTTTTAGAATTGATCGGGTATATGTGTAAGCTTGCTCACAAAGTTGTATTTGAGAATAAGTGTTGATCCCTCACTAGTAGGGGTTAGATGTTGGTATCTGCTCACAAGATTGTATATGAGAATATGTAATATGTGTATATGTGACATTGTGCTTTGATGAATGGGGTGAGCCACACATCTAGTAAGCAATTACACATAATACACAACAAAATAGAGTCAAGCAAAGTACGAGTATTTTAATTTCACAAACTCACTCAATAATATCAAATATGGTTTTTCCAAAGCATACAATGAACCACTTATAACATATGTAATCAAGTCTTAAAATCATTTGAAAACACATAAGAGGTTTATTAAGAGCATTGTTTATTTGGAGTTTACTGAAATTAATTATGTTTATTGAGTTATGTAAGATCAACAAGTTAGTCATGCATCTAAATTCATGTTCCATGTGATATGCCACAATCTGAATGACCCCTTGTGATTAAACCTAATTAATTAATTAGCCAAGTTGTTAATTAATCAAATAATCATACAATTGTGTGGAAGCACAAACAAATCACCAAAAACTAAATATGCAGCGGAAATTAAATAACACGGTGATTTGTTTACGAATGGGGAAAACCGTAATGGCAAGCCCACCGGGTGATTTTTAGGTCACTACTCCCGAAACTCCACTATTATCAAATCAAGCGGTTACAAGTAAAGGAATTCTAAGTACCTTACCAACCTACAGTTGAATCCTTACCTCAATACCCAATTGGACTTGATCTGTAGCGACAATTCCCACCTTTGAAGCATGGCTCCCAAGTACGTGACTAACCAATGCGCAAATCCCAGTACGCGACTTCTAAACACCAACTAAGGAAGAGAGGTTGGCTGCAAAGTTCTTTAGTTCATCCTATATGATGAATAACAGGAAGATGCTTGGTTACAAAACCCTTTAGTGCAAATACACAGCAACTTCTTCAGAGAAGATGAACTAGGTTAAGAATTTCGTCTTTTGATCACAATTTGCTTGAACAGAGATTGCTCAATGCTTTTGCAACTTGTGTACAATTTGACGGCTCTTAAAACAATCCTTTTATATATTTAGGGTTAGAAGAAAATAAGGCCCAAAAGCATATTCACGGATCCCAAGAAAATCAGATTAGAAAATCTAAAATTATAAATCTTGACAGATAGCAGGTCTTGAGGTAGCTATCGAGCAGGTGTCGAGTTTTAATGAAATTGCACTTTAGCTTACTTTTTCTTGGACAGGCTTGATGACTTCAACACTTGATCTTGAAACCTTGTTTCTTGAAGTATTAAAAACACCTAAACTATCCAATTACAAGTAGAGTGCGTTTTGTCAAAAGATTAGCCAATTTACATAAATAAGTGACATATGTTCTTAACAAGTGAAAACACATATGTCCTAACAATCTCCCCCCCTTTGGCAATCCGTGACAAAACCACAACAAACAAATGAACATATGAGAGAAGTCATAAATCACTCAACTCATATTCACTTGTTGAATACAATAAAATCTATCCTAACACAAACTCTTGAAAAACTTTGCAAGAAGAGAGTTTATACTCTTCCGCTGAGTTGTATCAGGTGAATGTTCGTGTTGGTCGTATTGCACGACGGTAGGTACCATGGGTGGTTTTGCTCCAGAGGCTACTCTTCACCAACTACTCCAGTAGCTTCAGATTATGAGGATGAGGATGATGAGGATGATGATGATGATGGAGATGCTAGCTCTACTGATGAGATGTCTACATGACACTCTACCCTTTGTCACTCGTGACAAAAAGGGGGAGTAGTTTTGGGTTATGAGAGTAGTCATCTTAGAGGGAGAGTTAGTATAGGACTTTTTGATAGGGGAGTGTTGATATTTTGAGGGATGTAGTGAGGTTTTGATGTATCTTTTTCTTTTCTATTCTTTATAGATACATTGATCTTGTATATGAGGTCCTTTGACCATTTTTACATACATTGTACTTATACTTCTTTATATATGTGGATGTATGTTTTTTTCACCTCTCTCTTCATGTGTTATTTCTTCTCTATCTTTATACACATGTTCTTTATACTTGTATGCAATCTATTATTTCTATTTCAC
Organism: Quercus suber; assembly: GCF_002906115.3. NCBI lineage: Eukaryota > Viridiplantae > Streptophyta > Magnoliopsida > Fagales > Fagaceae > Quercus > Quercus suber. The sequence continues at coordinate 531,537 of NW_027069830.1, forward strand.
ACAAGATGCCTTAATGGGTTTTGTTTAAAGTGTTTCAGAAATACAGGTTGTCAAAGTCTACTTGCCATAAACTCTCTTCTTGCAAAGTTTTTCAAGAGTTTGTGTTAGGATAGATTTTATTGTATTCAACAAGTGAATATGAGTTGAGTGATTTATGACTTCTCTCATATGTTCATTTGTTTGTTGTGGNAGCCATTGTTCCTTGACACCTTATAAAGTCGAAGGTTGAGATGCTACTTATATAAACATGGGGATTATCTATTTTAGATTTTTCCCTCTTCCCTTTGTGTTATTTATTTTTTATTTGGTGTTACACAAGTACAAGAAAACATTCAAAACTATCCTCAATCTCTGAATCTGGAGTTGACTCTATATGTCAAGTCATCTGAGGTATAGAAGAAAAAACTTTTAAAATGACTAGCAAAAAAAAAAAAACAATAGAAGAAGAAGAAGAAGAGTGATCTGACTTCCACTAATTATGTTTGAATGTTTCAAGCCTTGAATAACAAAATATATTTATCATGCGGCCGGCTGAAATTATATTACTTGGGCTGTTGGTAGAAACTATAAATAATGCACTTGGGCATCGACTTTCTGGGGGGTTGAATTTATCTTGCTTATGAAAATGATGTTTTTATATTTGTTATTACACAAGTACAAGAAAACATACAAAATTACCCTCATTCGCTGAATCTGGAGAGTTGAATGTGTCATTCTCTGAATCTGCCACATATTTTCTCTTTAATATGAAAATGATGGTTCGAAAAAATAATTGATGTAAGTGACAATATAGTACTTCAAGATTCGTTTATTTTTTTTTATTTGGTATTACCCAAGTACAAGAAATCATACAAAATTATCCTCAATCTATGAATCTGGAGTTGACTCTATGTCAGGTCATCAATAATTTGAGGAAACATAGAAGAAAAGGCATTGAAAATGACTACGGAAAAAAAAAATGTGATCCGACTTCCAATCCTATGTTTGAATATTTCAAGACTTGAATAGCAAAATATATTATGTTTGTATTCATGTGTTCAGCAAACAAGTCAAGTTCAAACTCAAGTTTATCTGGAGTCAACTCTATGTCAAGTCATCAGCAATCTGAGGAAACATGGAAGAAAAGGCATTGAAAATGACTAGGGGAAAGATAATTTGACCTGACTTCCAATCCTACGTTTGAATGTTTAAGCCTTGAATAGCAAATAGATTATGTTTGTGTTTGTGTGTTTAGCAAATAAGTCAAGCTTAAGCTCAAGTTTATGCTCGATTATTAAATGAATCAAGTTCAAGTATAATAATGTATACATAAACAAACTCATAAACATAAGGCTTGATTAATTATATATATATAATATTATATTTTTATATGTATACTTGTTTTAAAATATATGTATATAGACTTGAGATTGGATTATGTAAGTTTGTAAATAAGTCCATAAGATATCAAAATATCATTTGTAGTTTTTTATATACATGTATAATATAAACAATCAACTCATAGAAAAAAAATTCATAAATTTGTGAAGGGGTAAAAAATTTGTGAAGGGGTAGCATGTTAGACGGTCGCCTCCGCCACCCCCTTTTGATGATGAGTTTTGATTGCCCTTTGGCAATTCGTCACAAAAAGGGGGAGTGCATTTGTAGATGAGTTTTTATTGTTAGGGGGAGATTTTTGTATTTTGGAGTTGTGGAGCTTTAGATTGTATTTAGGTGCTTCATTTTGTATTTATCATTTTTGGCTCATGATGTATTTTTTTTGGGTTGTCCATGATAGGAGGAGATACTTTGATTATATATGTTTCTTGTTTCACATTGCTTATTGATTTATATTTATGAGGTTATTCATGATATATGTCTTTATTTTGTGTGTCATGTGAAATCAAGAAGTTATTTTGTTTTACTTGAATTTTCCATACATGCGTTTATGCATTTGTTGAGTGTTTCAGGAAATATACAGGTTGATTCAGTCGTGCTGCTGTCTACACTTGCAACTGATAGATAGTGGATAGGTTGGATTTGTTATGTTGGGCTGTTTTTATGTAAACTTTGAGCATTTTGTTAAGTTTGTATTTTGTCACGTATTGTCAAAGGAAGAGTTTGTTAGGTTCTAAGGAATTAGAAACTAATATATTAGAACTTCATTTTGTAATATTGGCAAACCATGATCAAAACGTTTTAGTCTTGTTTAGACTTGCTCAAAGTATATGTTTTTTTATGTAAAATTGAAATCGAGTTACTGTAGGATTTACTGTGTAAATCTGCCTAGCTCGATCGATCGAGAATTAGACTTGACTGATCGAAAGTCGTGCGATTGTTTTTTCTGCAGAATTTCCAACTTAGCCCAAGCCCGTTTGACGTGTAGGGTTTTATGTTTTGTCTTAAATATAAAAGGGAAAACCCTAACCACATTTTAAGGTTGCTCTTTATGCTGTGTGTGTGAATCATTTGTGAGATTTAGAGGTGTTTGCCTTCACACATACTTAGGGTTTCCAAGATTCAAGATTATGTCAAGAACTTGGCGATCATTCAATTGTAGATTCAAGAGCTTAAAGATACACAAGTGAGAGTGCTTGTACTTGCTGGGAATCCAAGAAAGAAGTAGTTTGTGGACTTGGAGCTGTCACGTGGTCGTGGTAGTAAGTTTCTTACTCGAGGTAGTAATAGGATGTTAGTGGTCTAAGTCACTATTATGTAAACTTCAATTCTTTCATGGTGGATTCAGTTTACCTTGAGGATAGCTAGGTTAAATCCTCCCCAAGTTTTTTACTGGTTTGGTTTTTCTGGATCATCATATCTTTGTGTTCTTTATTTTCTACACTTTACATTGATATGATATATTTGAGTTAACCTAGATCTGATAATTTGACTAAGTAATCACTTTGCTAATTAACTAGGTTAATTTGGTTGTGTTTTAAGAGATCTAAAAACATACAATATGAACCAAACTTGAAGATGTAATCTTGTTCTGTAAAGAGTTTGAGCTTGCCTCATGTTAAAAAAACAAAAAACAAAAACTTAATAAATAAGCCTAAACTTTTAATACACGACTCGATTCATTTAAAACCCTAGACTACTTTTACATAAGTATATTTTATTTAACTTAAATATTGGAAAAGTAAAGCTGATAGCTTTTAATTATTTCTTTCACTCATCATTAGAATGTTGTTGGCTACCCAACCATGGTGGATGGGGTTTGGCCTATTAACCCAAGGGCTAGGGATCTTTAACCAGTGTTGAAGCTCCATCTTGACAAATCCAACATAGATCCAACCACTTTTTTGTCCCTCTTGTTAAAAAAATCAATTGAACTAGATAAATAAAACAAAATAGAGAGAGAGAGAGAGAGAGAGAGAGAGAGAGAGAAAAAAAATAAAAAAAAAAAAAAAAGGTAGCAAAAAGTATACCAAGCATTGGGTATATACATCCACCCTCTCACAACATGTGGTCGATGTGAGAGGGTGAATGTATGCACCTAATGCTTGGTATATCTTGCCATCATGTAGAATACCCACTTGTTGTGAGATGGTAGATTTATACCCATGATGCACGGCATACCTTCTCATCATGTAGACTAACTTAAACAATTTGTTCTAATGAAAATATGCGTTGAAGATTCATACCTTTTGATTTTTTGCATGGGTCAAAAGGTGACTGAATTGCCAAGAGAGATGGTTTGGTACTCCGCCGAATGCTCACTTTCTGCCATTATGTTTAATATAAACGCAATAAATAAAATTAAGAGAGAGATGCAGCAAATAATGGTAGAGAAATTATTGAACTACTATTGCATATCAATGAATAAAACAACTTAAAAAGTCAAAAGTCTTGTAGCTCAAGTGCTTAATTGATTGACACTTCATTGATCACATATTCATACATCAAACTCTTTATACTCTTTTCTTCTTTTCTTTTAAATATTCTTTATTAGGAAAAATTTACTAAATAGCTTGATTTTAGGAAAAGTTTGTTAAATAGCATCTGATTAACTTATTTAGATTATGTAGCACTTTTTTAGAACTCGAGTTTATCAAACTCAAGTTTCAAGTGAAACTTGAGTTTGCCAAACTTGAGTTCCAAGCATTATGTTTGATCATATTGCCATAATGCTTGGAACTCGAGTTTGGTAAATTCGAGATTGACAAAATCAAGTTCCAAAAAAAATGCTACATAACTAGATAAGTTTGACCATGTGCTTTTTTCCTAAATATTTTCAAATAATTTTCTATTTGGCAAAATATGCCTCTTTATTATGTTTTATTATGATCTCTCCAAATATATCAATATTTCTCTCCTCCATCCTTTTCGCAATTTCAATTTTCATCAAGTTCTCAATCTTCTCAACTACAAACAAATCAACAAAATTTCACAAAAGAAACCAAAGACATATAGAAAGTGTGTTTGTTTTGACAATTTCACAAATGATTTTTGAAAAGGAGAAAAATCACCATCGTCGATCATATAACAAAAGATGAGAATTTTAGCATCGTCTATCATGCCAGCTTCATCCATCAAGCTAGCATCGTTCATGTGATGAACGACTACAGCATACGTTAAAGGAGTTCCCTATAAATGACATAAGTAACAATTAACGTGCCAGACAAACAAAAGCATAATCAACGGACCAACAGGCAAAAGACCATTGAAGTCTATAATGCCTCTGTATTCATTACTAATGAGTATTAATTTATCAAGATCGTCCATCTCTCGACGGACGAATTAAATGTTATTCAATGTAAGGCATAACGTACGGACATCAATGACGGATGAAGCCATAAAAGAAATTCAATGCCCAAGACAACTAAGGAGTAATGTGCAGGCACCAACAGACAAATAGCCACTGGCAAACAATAAAAAATAGTCATTAATACCAATGGCTCCATATCCCAAAAATGCAGATATTCATTCAGACAATGAATACAAGGGCTATACAACCCACACAAACCAAAGGGAGAAAGGTAGACAATTCTCACCCTAAAACCATTCCCAAGTTGAATTCTTTTGCGATATACTCCAATTGAATTTCATTCTAACTTAATCATGAATTTCATTCTAACTTAATCATCGGAGGCCCGGCACACACCACAACAATGTTGATGATGTATGGAATCAGTTAGTTGAACACTTCGACTTCGGTGGACTACAGCGTTAGCGGAGGCCTACAAAAGAGATAGCAGTCAAAGGGTGACCAGGGCGGACCGGCCAAGCACCCTCCGATGATGAAGTTAGTTTTTCTTCTAATGGAGTTCCCACTTTCTTCAATGTAAAAAATCAGGAAATTCATACCTTTAGATGGTTAGGACTGGCCCTTATATAGGGCATTCTAGGGCGGTTACTAGTTCAATAACTTCCCCCAGAATCTTGGAATCCGGACGTAACCTCCTCAACGGCTGTAAAAATCATAACCGTCGTTGGAAGTTACATATGTGGGAGGGATTGGTGGCGATGAATGCGGGTTGGTGAACCGTTCCGAAGTTTGCTAAGTGTTTGCGTAGTCGTCCATGCGCTCTGCGCATGGACCACTCTTTGTCGTGCCGTAGTGTGGTCGTCCATGAACCTTGCACATGGACGATTCTCTCGACTTGATTCCTAGAGTGATCAATTGCCCAACATCCCAAGGACGAGATATCTGGACGAATCGGAGATGGCCTGATGTTTGGCTAACTGTAACTCCCTGGACGACCCTTCTGGATGAACCATAGATGTGATTTTTTGTTATACATCAGTTGCCCCCTTGTCCAGGGCGTCGTCCAGGGACATTATAGGGATTTTATCCCATTTATGTAGCCACGTGTCATGGTTTGATTCATTGAGCAATTAAATCGATTGCATTTCCCCACACGATTGCCACGTGTCATTTTCTCAGTGGGTGGTGTCGCTTTGCTGACCCCACTCCTGGGCCCTATAAATTGGCACATTCTCTTTCTTGCCCTCCACCTTTCTCATAGACTTCCTTCCGCTATCTCGTCCAAGAATCTCGTCTAGCGTTCATCCTAGTTCTCAGGTTCTTCCTCTTCTTTTTAGGTTTTCGTCTTGACCTTTACTTTAGTTATGTCTTCGTCCAGTAGTATAGAGAGAGAAATAGATGAGTATCAGGACGTTTCGTCTGGAAGCTATGAGAGCGGTGAGAGTAGTACTAGTTTAAGTAGCAATTCCTCGGACGAGCAGTATTCGTCCGGGGTGCCTGGCATTTCCTTAGAAGAATTTCAGGAAATGCAACGTAGGATGGCTTCTGGAACTGGGGCTAGCTCGTCCAGAGTGCCATCCAGCCCTTCTCAGGACGAGGAGGAGAAAGAAGAAAATATTATATATAGTTGTGCACCTAAGGTAGCATCCACTTTGGACGCTCCTAAGTTAAAAACATTAGTAGATAGTGGTGCTGTTCACCTTCTTCTGGTTTAGGGGTATACTCGTCTTATCTCTTAGCTGGTCTAAGGTTTCCCCTCAATTCCTTTTGTAGAGGTCTCTTTCATAGGTTAGGTATTGGTCCCAGTCAACTTAATCCCAATGGTTGGAGGACGATAGTCGCCATGCAAGTGTTATGGCGTGAGGCACTGGAAGGGGATCGTCCTATAACAATGGACAAGTTCCTCTACTGTTATAAGCCTTCAGAAATAAAACAGTCAGCTGGTTTTTACCAGTTCTCGTCCAGAGGCTCTCCCTATAGCTTAATAAAGGGCTGTAGCTCGTCTGATAGGCTCTGGAAACAAGAATTTTTTATCATTTCTAGTAACTGGGCTGGGGACCCAACAGATGTTAGTAATGCCCCCTTCCCTCCTTTTACCAGCCCCATAGGTCGCCTTCGTCCTGAGGGTATGTTTTCTTTTCATGTGATTTACTTTATTATTTACATTCTCTTTCATTCGTCTAACTATTTTTCTTTTGTTGGTGCAGCTGTTACTCGTCCACGTTTAAGCAAAACTTTCTTAGAACGAATTGACCGTGTACGTGCCTTCCCTAGAAGGACCTTCCACGATTTAGTGACTCTCAGCAGTTTAGCCACGTGGGGTGTTGGTCCAGAACCAACTGCTGAGAATTTAAGCCACGAAGAAACTACTCGTAAAAGTAAGTATCGTCCAGCTCCTTCCATTTCCATCTTCATTATTAACATTACTTATTATTTTTTTTATTAACTGACTTCCTTCATTGTAGGAATATTTACAATGAGAGAAAACAGAGAAAAAACAGTAACTAGTGGGGACGAGGATGTTCCTCTGCCTCCAGTAGTCCAGAAGGCTACCGTCCAGCCTGGGAAGAGGAAGTCCAAAAAGATTTCAAGTTCCGTGGACCTGGACGACCTTCCTAGTCGTCGAGGTCCTAAAAAATCAAAAACCACTCAGACTCCTCTTCCCAAGGTCCCCAAATTCACTCCTCCCCCCACGGTGAATTTGGACGAGTC
>NW_027069830.1:541361-678319 GCF_002906115.3 Quercus suber
AACGTTTGTGTCTTTGTCCCCCAATGAAATTATTGACGAATAACTTGCTTAACTCCTCGAAGGAATTTACAGAATTCGGGGGTATTTTGCTGAACCATACTCGTGCTGGTCCCTTAAGGGTGGTAGGGAAGGCTCTGCACATGATCTCATCTGGAACCCCTTGGAGATGCATTGTAGTCTTGAAAGTAGCGATATGATCGAAGGGATCACGTGCTCCATCGTATGAGTCCAGGGAAGGCATTTTAAACTTAGGCGGCAAGGGATGCCCATTGATGGAAGCAGTGAAAGGGGAGTCTGTTCGGTGAACCAAATCCTCTACGGGATTTGCCCTTCTCATGTTCTTCTTCATCTCATCCATAACCTTCCTCATCTGATCCATTTCCTTCTCCAGATGTGGCACCCCTCGCGAAGTGGTGCCTCTTGATTGAATCTCGGGCTCAGCATTCCCTCCTCCATCTCCTTGACTCTTGGATTGTCTCTCAGCGTGCCCTTCTCGTCGCTGCCTTTCTATCTCCCTAGTCAACTCTTGGTTTTGGCAGGTTAATTCCGCCATCGCGGCTGCCATGGATTGTATGTGTTGGATGGAAGCCGACTGCGTGACAGGCGCTGATTCGTGATTTCAATGGGGATGGCTAGAAGCATCCCTACTCCCTTGGTGGCCTGGGCTAGTAGCCCTCGATCTGGTCCGAACCATTCGACTTTTTGTCCCAGAAAGAGCAAATCGCAAATCGATTCACGAATCTCTTCCCACAGACGGCGCCAACTGATGATGTATGGAATCAGTTAGTTGAACACTTCGGCTTCGGTGGACTACAGCGTTAGCGGAGGCCTACAAAAGAGACAGCAGTCAAAGGGTGACCAGGGCGGACCGGCCAAGCACCCTCCGATGATGAAGTTAGTTTTTCTTCTAATGGAGTTCCCACTTTCTTCAATGTAAAAAATCAGGAAATTCATACCTTTGGATGGTTAGGACCGGCCCTTATATAGGGCATTCTAGGGCGGTTACTAGTTCAATAACTTCCCCCAGAATCTTGGAATCCGGACGTAACCTCCTCAATGGCTGTAAAAATCATAACCGCCGTTGGAAGTTACATATGTGGGAGGGATTGGCAGCGATGAACGCGGGTTGGTGAACCGTTCCGAAGTTTGCTAAGTGTTTGCGTAGTCGTCCATGCGCTCTGCGCATGGACGACTCTTTGTCGTGCCGTAGTGTGGTCGTCCATGAACCTTGCACATGGACGATTCTCTCGACTTGATTCCTGGAGTGATCAATTGCCCAACATCCCAAGGACGAGATATCTGGACGAATCGGAGATGGCCTGATGTTTGGCTAACTGCAACTCCCTGGACGACCCTTCTGGACGAACCATAGATGTGATTTTTTGTTATACATCAAATGTATTTCTTCTTCTCTATTTGATATCTTATTGTAGGTTCGTCTCTGGACAAATCCAACGTCTTCGTCCATCTTAATTGACAAGGAGTTCAACTGACAATTTTCTACTTCAACGGCTATAAATTTACACTCCATTTGTTTCGATGTAAAATATTTTCAAATGTAAAATATTTTACATCGAAAATATTTTACAGAAAATATTTTCCTATTACAGTGTTTGGATTTGTACTTGAAAATTCATTTGCAAGTGTAAAATGAAAAAAAAGAAAATCTTCAATTAAAAAGAACCAAACTCAAAATTCTCATCATCCTAGGTTGAAATTATCAAATTTTAATAAGAAACACAGTCATGAATCAAACCACCCAAACTCATATTAGCTATTAAAAAAAAAAAAAAATGCAGATTTGCAACCCAAAAAAAAAAAAAAACCCCAATTTTCATGACACATGTGGAGATCTACAGAATTTTTGTATGACAGGGCCTAGCAGTAGAGATTTGTACAAAACATACCTAGATCTACAGGGCTTAGGAAAAAAAAAAACCAGATCAGCAAATAACACAAATTGCAATTTCGGTGCTTGACTTGCTGTGGAGAGATGCCATCTCTGCCGTTGAAGATTGTGTTGTTGGTGGGTGCTCTCGCTGTCAGGCTTGGAAGAGAGTTAGGAGTGGCTGGTTTGTCAATGTGAACTCTATGCATGAGAAATTGTAAAATGTAAAATATTTTACTTCTTTTTGCCTTAATTTTATAGTTGACCAAATTTTACAACAAAACAAACATGGTAAAATATGTAAAATATTTTCCTGAAAATATTTTATTTCGAAACAAACGGAGCATAAGAAGAACAACACCAAAAGGTTTGTCTCTGGACGAAGCCAATGCCTTCGTCCATTTGTATTGACAAGGAGTTCAACTAACGATTTTTTTGCATCATCAATTTTTTTACAAAATTCATAATTTTTCACACGATGACAAATCAACCTTCCACAAATTTTCTTCGAAGGTGAAATCATCGTCGTCTTCTTCAACAATGCTCACTGTTGTCTTCAAAGAAAAAATAATCATTGTCGTCTTCATCTTCTCCCACATTTGTCTTTTCTCTATTTTCATCTTCTCTTATGAGTTTTTGTTACAAACCCAAGTTACCAAGACCTCCTAATTTATAAATGGACTACTTTGAGGGAATTCAAACCTCTAAAGTGAATATTCACTCAATAATAATATTTTTCAGCTTTCTTTATTAATCAACATTAAGCCGTATAAATAGATGGCTTTACAAGATAAAGCTAATATTTAAATTCAAAAGAAACCTAATCTTTATCTACAACAAGTAGATAAGATTTATTCAAATATTAAGCTAACAATTTATCCTTTTTTTTTTTTTTTTTTTGTGGAGAAAGTTATCCTATTCATTATCTGATTATCCAACTCCTAATAACAAAAATAAAATCTTAAGTAATAAAATTAAATAAAAAATTAAGCACGTAACAGTTTTTCTTCTTCAGTTGTCACCTTTGTTTTCCCTTGTGAGCTTGTCTTTGCCTGGATTCTTGTGACCTTGGTGTTGGACCAAACTGACATTCGTTAGCTAGAAGGATCAGGTTTGAGATTGAGTTCAAGCCTAAACCTTATTGATCTATTTGATCTACTGAGAGAGAGCACTAGCGTGGGAAAGACCAAGAGAAACGTTGGGGGGAAATATTATATATAAAATAAAAAATAAAAAATTAACTATTGTGCTACAATATCGCAATACATGTATAATGTACTGTAGTGTTTATAAATAACTTTTCATTTAAAGGTGAAAATGATCAAATTAAGTTTCATTCTGATTTAGACCTCAAATTTTAATTACGAATTAGTCAATTTAGGCATATTTATTAATTGAGTCTAAATTAAAGTGATTAGTCAATTGGCATAAGCATGGATGGCAACAAATGTATGTATAAACATATAAATTGAACCTATAGACAATCAAAAGCACAACGATAACACATGAGGTGTTATTGAAAAGGGAAACCCAAGTACCGAGTGTAAAAACCTCTCCACAACTTTCTCCAATCATTCTCACAAAAAAAAAAAAAAAACCTTCACCTCTAAAAGTGTTCCACTAGAATAGATAGTTGCAATATATATTACCCACAAAACCATACAAGTCAAGTGGCAACCATGTACTTGAGCCCTTCGAGCTCCTGCATCCTGCTTGCAATTGACTCCGCAAGTCCTTTCTCTACACTAGAATCTTGATCCACAATTGAGCCTTTAATTGCAATATCCAAGTCTCTCGAGCAATTATGGGCTACTTCCATGGTTCCCAAGCACCAACAACACTCAAGAATACTCAAGATCTTGATATGTGTAATAGTTTTAATCTCCTCTCATGATATATGGCAATTTGAGAGGGAGAAGGTATAAAAAATGAGAAGGTTTTACCGTTTTAGGTCTATAGCTCTTCAATATGGGGATTCTCCTTACAAATTTTTTGTGCGATGAAGGTTATATAAAGAGATTAAGGGCTTGTGCTGTAGTGAAGTTCATAACTAAATTTACTCAAGTTTTGGTGCTTCCACTTTAAATTTCAAAATGTGAATTTGCTTGATGCGCTTCCACTTTAATATATGGATTTTGTAACAAGTGCACTTAAAAGGTTTTAATATCGTTTTCATGGGAACTATAAAAATTAATTTTTTAAAATTAATTACTTTTTTCTTTTTTCTATATAAAATTTTGAAAAATATTTTCTAAATTAATATCCTCAGCACATCTGATAACTCTTTCCCTCAATATATTAAATTATTACGGTACCTTAACCTTCGAAATTATTGAGCTAAAATGTTTCCAGCCCGTCCATGTCTATTGAATTGCGACCCACTACAGCTCTAAGAATGGCTCGGCGCCTCGGCCTTTTAGTGATAAACAGTCTTTCGGCCTAGAATTCTAACATTCTAATTATTTCACGGGCTATGCTTCTGAGAACGACACACACAAGCGGGCCCAAACCCAAGCCCCTCTTAGGCCCAACTTCAATTTCATTTCCATCGCGAACTCATAATTACACTCTCTCCGTCGCGACTTCCAGTTCCAGTTTTATAGACTCTGTCTGCGTTTGATCGAATACTCTTACATCCTTATATCGATCACTAAATATATCCACAAAAATCGACATGCTGTGCATTTGAGCATAGATAAACCCTAATCTGAAAATGAGTGGAAATGGCCGAAGAACTACTAGAAACAAAACCAAATCCGCCGCCGATGCCGACGACGACGATCCTCTCTGAAACACAAAACCTAACCTGAAACTACGTAAAGATAGATATAGAGCTCACAACTCCATTCGGATCTTCAACGTCAATCTGAAAGTCAAGCTAGGAGTCAGAGATTTTGCGTTCTTTGTGATCTTCTTCTTAATTCGCCGCCTTGTAAATCCGGCTGAAGAAGCTCGGAGACCGTTTTGGTGGCTCCTTAGTCCTTAATCATAGTGGTTTTGAAATGCTTCTTAGATTTCTCTCTTTTTTGTTTTTCCTTTTCTAGGAGGGGGTCTAGTATTATTCTACACGTTCTTTAGATCTCTTGGCACTTGCAGGGTACATAATAATCAGTTTGATGTTTTAGCAAATTAATTGTTAAATTAGTAATTACCTTCTCCAAATGAAGGCAAATCATCTTTTGACTTTGAAGAGTGAATGGCTACATGCAAATGGTGACATTCTAGGGGAATGAAGATAAAATTGCAGTGCAGGAGTGGGAAGGAAGCTGTAATATTGTAATGTCTTATAGCATAAATTCTATTGTAATTCTATTAGACTCTGAAATTTTGGAATTTTCAGTAGTGTGGTAGCAGCCAAAGGAGATGATTATAAACAGCTATTTTTATGGCCTCCATCATACGCCAAGACTGTTGGGTTGGGACTGCTGGGTGTCTTTTAAACATTCAAAAGTGCATTTGGTTGGCTGGAAAAGTGAGAGAAAAGTAAATGGTAAAAGAGAGAATGGAAGATGGATTTATTAGAAAAGTGGAAAGAAGTTAAAAATGATTGATTATTAATTTTCTATCCAGCCTACCATTTTTAATCTTCCCAAAATATGAGAAAAATAGGTGAGAAATGTCTATATATTATTTATTTTTTTATTGATTCTTCTTATATTATCTTTCATCCCACCTTACTATCCTCTCAAGGAATGTATAAATCAATTGTGGGTTGAAATTGGGAGAATTTGATTTCCGTAGCTTACGCATTTTATGTGACTCTGTAGCTTACACATTTTAGTAAATGTTTTACATACTCAACCATCACAGCCATTTCCTCTTGACTTGCTTGTGAACTATATAGCATCTTTAACAGAATGGTGCCTGTTATGCATGTTCTAAAGAGGAAGTATATTTTGATCTGCAGTCTTGCTTAGAATCTGATTTTGAACATTTCTTCAATGTCAATGGTGGTGAGAGTTGTTTTCAATTTGATTCAGAATTTGGTTGGCTTATATATGTTTTTTCTTAACTTCTATAATTCTAAGAATAGACTTTCTTTTAATAAAATAAATAAGTTGGGAGACCAGTTTATATTTGCGTCTTAGATTTTTTACTAACTTGTAATTTCTTCGTTTCTCAAAAAAAAAAAAAAAACTTGTAATTTCTGCAGTACCACCCCATCTTGTGAGAACACTCCTATCCATCATTGCGGCTTGAAAGAAACTCCTCACATCAAAAAACCAGTTTACATGGATAGTAGCTCCAGTCCCATTCTTGAACCCTCTCCAACACATATGAAGAAACAACTAATGGAGCTTTTTCAAGAGAGCTTCAAGGATGATGCTATTGATGGCAATCAAAATATACAAGAGAGGTCAAAATCCAATCCTACCATTTGTCCCCTTTCTTCAAAATCTACAAATAAAAGCCTTTATGGATGCGTAGCAAACTCTGCATGCAAAGTGAGGCAATACACAATAGAAGTTATAACCCTGGGAAGGCAAAATTTGCCAAGTCCGCAAGATGTTGCCTTCCAAATTTGGTGTGCAGCCTGAGCTTTAGTGGGAGGAGGAAGAGGTTGAGCCTTGCCGGACCCTAGTTCTGGAAGCAAAGCCTAGCTTTTTACTATGTCTATACTTTAAAGAATTGGTACTCCTAACTAGACATAAATTTGATCTTAAAGCTCCCTTTTCATCTTACTTGGCTTTCCTCAAGCAAAATTGCAATTATTATTTTTATTGTATTTGTGGCTGAGCCAGTCTTTAAAGTGAAATATGAATTGACATTCATGTAATATCTTGTGCAAGTGCTTGGGTAGCTTATCTGTTATTAATTAATTGTAAAAACTAAAAAAGAAATTTTTTGCATGTTAACTTGCATTGAGTATGTAGTATTCTAGTCAATGGTTGTGATTATAGGTGCTTTAGATATGAGTTAAGAGATACTTCCTCTGAGAAATGCATATATATATATATATATGATGAGCCAAGCAAAATTGTAGATGTGCACTGCCCCTGCTTCTATGGCTCCATTAGTCCATGCAATTCTCAATCTGGAATGGCAAAACAAACAAAAGTTGACATTGTGATTCATGCATAATGGAGGGTAACAAGTGTCTTCACTATATTGCACATGATATATGAGAATGAGAAGCAAAAACTGTAATTCGTGCAGCTTCAAATTTATTGAAGTTCTTGTTGGGAAGATAACACTTCGGGGAGACTCCACTTGAGGCCTAACATATTGAGGCATTGCTCAAGCAAAAAGCTTAAGACTAATATTAAGTACAATACATGACAAACAAAGAATAAGTACAAATACATATATATTACATTTCATAACACACACACACACACAAAAAAAACATATATATTATATTGCTTGGTCCCATTAGCCCAATCTCAGTGTCTTGTTGCTTGAATCTTCCTTTGTAGACAAGTCATATTCACTGCAATGGCCACTAAACGCTTATCTTTCATTTTATAAGCAATACAAAAGTAAATATATCTCCAAGTCTTCTTCATTAACAAGCTGCCACAAACAGCCCAAAATCCCACAATGAAACCCAATGCAATACTAAGGTAAAACCATAACTTTTCAAATTGGTCTTCACCATCGATATTTACATGTACATCTTCTTGATTTTTATGTTCTGTCTTCCTGTCACTTGGCATTAAGACACTTGTTGGCAATGGAGGAGGCCCATGAAGTTGTGGGTTACCTACATAAATGGATGGATCATTGAAGGTTTGAAACTGGTTGGATGAGGGAATTTGTCCAGACAAGTTGTTATATGACAAATTCAAATGGCTCAAAAAAGTCATAGATGACATGCTTGGAGGAATGTGACCTGAAAGATTATTGCATGAGAGGTCAAGAGTTTCTAATTGGTGCAAAGCTCCAATATTCTCTAGTATCTTTCCCGTCAACCGATTCCATGACAAATTCAAGGAATTCAATAACGTTAGATTTGTTAGTTCCACTGGGATCTCCCCTGAAAGATTATTTTTTGAAAAATTTATGAGATTTACATTCAAGAGGTACTTCCTCTGTGAAATGCACCTATATGGGTTAAGAGGTACTTCCTCTGAGAAATGCTCATATATGTGACGTACCAAGTGTTAGATGTGCACTGCCCCTGCATCTATGGGTCCGTTTGGATTGAGCTTATTATTGCTGAAAATGAAAATTGAAAACTGAAAACTGAAAACACTGTAGCAAAATAATTTTTAAATGTGTGAATAGTATTATGGAACCCATTTTTAATATTTTTTATTGCGTGAACAGTACTGTAAACAGTGCATAAACAGTATTTTTTTCCCTGTATAGTAAATTCAGGTGCCTTTACTGTTCACTCGCTGACCCAAAAAAAAAAAAAAAAAAAGGGGGGACAAAACGCAGGGACAAAACATGCCGCAGGAAAACGTTGAATCCAAACGGGGTCTATGTCTCCACTAATCCATTCATTTCTGAATCTGGAATGGCAATACAAACAAAATTTTGACATTGCAATTCGTGCACAATGGCGGTAACAAACCGTAATACATAGCTCCAAATTTATTAAACTGCCTGTCGGTGAGATAATCATATAACACCATGGAGAGAGACTCTAATTGAGGCCTAACATATTGAGACATAACTTTGACCCAAAAGTTAAACCTAAATATTAAGTACAATACATGACAAACAAAGATTAAGCACAATACATACATACATACATACATATACATATTACATTTTCTAGTTCCATTAAAGCCCAATCTCAATGTCTTTCTGCTTGAATCTTCCTTTGCAAATGGGTCATATTCACGGCAATGATCACTAAAAGCCCATCTTTCATTTTATCAGCAAAACAAAAGTAAGCATTTCTCCAGGACTTATTTATCAACAAGCTGCCACAAACAACCCAAAATCCCACAATGAAACCCAACGCAATACTTAGGTACAGCCATAACTTTTCAAATTTATCTTCACCATTTTTATGTTCTGCATTCCTGTCACTTGGCATTGAGGGACTTCTTGGCAATAGAGGAGGCCCGTAAAGTTGTGGGTTACCTTCATAAATAGACGGATCATTGAAGGTTTGAAACTGGTTGGTTGATGGAATTTGTCCAGACAAGTTGTTATATGACAAGTTCAAATGGCTCAAAAAAGTTATGGAAGTCATGCTTGGAGGAATGTGACCTGAAAGATGGTTGCTTGAGAGGTCAAGAGCTTCTAAATGGCTTAAAGATCCAATATTCTCTGGTATCTTGCCAGTCAACTGATTCCCTGACAAATTCAAGGAATTCAATAATGTCAAACTTGTTAGTTCTGCTGGGATCTCCCCTGAAAGATTGTTTCTTGAAAAATCCATGATTTTAACAAGAAAAATTTCATCGTTGTATTCATATTGTCTTCCTTTAACAACCAAATCCATATACCGTGGGATGTTCATATGATCCACAACATTGGAATCTATGTAACCAACCAAACTACCCAAACATGTTGGAATAGATCCTGAGAAATTATTATGGGCAAGGTCCAAGACATGGATACTGGTGAGACCACACAATTGTTTAGGAATTTTTCCATAAAGCATATTGCCTCGAAGGCGTAATATCCTTATTGAAAAATTTCTTTCTCCAATCCATGTTGGTATGGTCCCTGATAATCTATTTCCTCCAAAATCAAGTGTTGAAATCCATCTCGAAAGAAATTTCAGGCCAAAAGAGAGGTTTCCAGAAAGATTGTTGTTACTCAATTGCAACCAACTAAGACGAGGTAGTGAGCACATTGAGCTTGGAATGCCACCAGATAGATTATTTCTGGACAGATCTATGAAAAACAAATGCAGCATACCCTCCCAGTGGTTGTGGATATTTCCAGAAAAATGATTGTTTGACAGACGAAGAAAGCCCAAAACTCTTAGTCCATTAATGGATGATGGGATGCTACCATTTAGAAAGTTGTCAGAAAGATCTAATTGTACCAACTGCGACATTTCTTGGCCAATTCTTATTGGCATTGGTCCTGAAAGTAAATTGCTTCTCAAAGAGAACGCAATCACATAGGCCATAGTGGTAGTGGACCCTCTAAATAATTGAAATCCAGAAGTACCGACTCTAAGGAAGAGAAGTTTAATGACTTAGGGAGGTTTCCCGTTAAATTGTTATGAGAAAGATCTAAGCTCTGAAGCTGTGAAGAAAAGTTCCCCAACCAATTCGGTATTGTATCTGAAATTGCAGTATTTACTAATTGGATCTCTATGAGTTCCTTCTGTGTTCTAAGCCATGCAGGGAATGTAGGGTTCAATTGACAGTACCAAATGTTGACATATTGTAGACTAAAAGGAGGAATCCAGTCACGTGTCACATTGAAAACTAAAGGGTGACTAGATGATGATGACAAGGAAAAATTATACAATTTTGTGAGATTTAGGAAATGAGTTTCAGTCATGATACCTTGCCAATAATTCCCGGAGAGATACAACTCTCTCAGCTCAGAAAGTTGTCCAATTGATTCTGGGATGGTTCCATTCATCTTGTTGTTATGGAGGTTCAGCATCTCCAAACGGGACAAATTTTGTATAGATGATGGAATTGAACCGGAGAATGCGTTGCTGTAAAGTTGAAGCTCTCTCAAACGTTTTAAATTCCCCAAAGAATGAGGGATATTCCCAATGAGTTGGTTCCCGCCCAAATATAACTCCTCTAGGCTACTGTTACTGCATTCCGATAAGGCCTGGAAAAATTCTGTTATTTCGCCACTTAAATTATTTTCTGATAAATCCAAAGTCTGCAATTTGCATAGGTTACCCTTTGGAATCTTAGGGATGGAGCCTGTGAGATTACAATAGCTAAGGTAGAGCTTTGTGAGGGAAGTGAAATTGAACACCCATTGAGGAATTGAAGAAGAGTTGACAGAGGGAAAATTTTGAGGGAGATAATGAAGTTCACAAGAGGCCAAGTGCAACTCCAACAGAGAAGGGAGCAAATTAACAGTTTGAAGCCAATCAGTAGTTGCTTCGGAAAGGTCCACGTCATTCAAATTGAGGTATTTTAGGGAAGAGAGACCGGAGAGCCAATTTAAATTTGAAGCTGTTAGGAAGGGATTCTCAGAGAGATCAAGATAAAGCAAGTTAGAAAGATTCCCAATTTGAGGAGGGATCGTTCCATCAAAGAATGCAAAGGAGAGATCAAGATAAAGCAAGTTAGAAAGATTCCCAATTTGAGGAGGGATCGTTCCATCAAAGAATGCAAAGGAGAGATCAAGATAAAGCAAGTTAGAAAGATTCCCAATTTGAGGAGGGATCGTTCCATCAAAGAATGCAAAGGAGAGATCAAGATAAAGCAAGTTAGAAAGATTCCCAATTTGAGGAGGGATCGTTCCAATAAACCATGCATTGGAGAGATTAAGGTAAGTCAACTTATTGAGAGAACCAATGACATTTGGGATGGGAGTTTCTTGGAAATCGTTGTAGCTTAGATCCAAGTAATTTAGATATTTTAATTCAAGCAAAGAAGGAGATAAAACACCGATCAAAGGATACCAACATTCTGTTGAGGTATTACCAGACATTTGATCACATAAATGTTGGCCATTGAGGTCGAGTTTTATGATGTTACCTGTTCGATTGCTACAGCCTACTCCCAACCAGTTGCAGCAATCTTCCCCAACCCAGGAAGAAAGAGTTCTTGAAGGATCTTCAAGTCCTTCTTTAAATTTAAGAAGGGCTTCCCTTTCCATGTCAATGCAACCCACAGTGGAGTTGCCAGCACTAGAATTGGACCATATAGCTTCAAGTGAAATAAACTCAGTTTGCAAAAGAAGGAAAATAAGAGCAAGTAGAAAGGTGGTTTTCATGCTAGCCATCGTTGCTTGGCGATTTACAATGTTGAAGGTTTAAAGGCTATTTATAATGATCATAGTTCATTTCAGATTTTTTTTTCCCCCCTTTCCTTTGAAAGGGAAATTATGTTACTTATCTTAAAACCCGTTTCGTGGGAAAGACAAGGAATTTTTTGCATTCCCAAACTAGCCTTCTCACACACCGACACACGCTACTGGCTAGTATGTTAAAGCTTTTTTTTTTTTTTTTTTTAATTTTTAATCAAGAATTTTCTTTTTTCCTTTTAGCTAATATTTGGATATTGGGTTCATATTAATTTATGGGTTAGTTTTGGTGATTGAGTTGCCATTTGAAGAAGTTTCCATGTTTTTCCCCTAAAAAAAAATAATAATAATAATAATAATGTAAAAAGAGAAATATAAAACATTATTGGTGGTTATCATTTTAACTACAAAACGAGGAGTGGATTTTTTTTTTTTTCTTTTTCATGTATTTAATTTAATTACAGTATTATTATTTTTAGAAGAAACCATAACCACATGTAGATAAGAAACCCTTAAATTCAAATGGGAATAAATAACCTAAACGAGAGTGGGGAAGGTTTTTATTTTTTTAATTTAAATATTAACAAGCTACTTTTCTGTTTCTTTGTTGATTTTGGTTAGTGGGTACTTTACTTTTGCAAATATTCTTCAAATTGTTTTACTTTTTTTTTTTTTTTTTTTGGTCTTGGATCATTTCAATGTCATGCAAATATTCTTCAAATTGTTTTACCTTTTTTTTTTTTTTTTTTTTTGGTCTTGGATCATTTCAGTGTCAATTGTTTTATTGATCTTAGAAACATGAAACATGCATAGCTTCTTGAATTCTTCCATCCAATCAGACCCTTAACAAAGCATTGGGAGATAGGTTAAGGGGTGAATATATGTAAGCAAAACCAATGCTATTAAGCAGTTGTCAAAACCATTCAAAAACTATTTTAACAACTTAAAAAACCATAAAAACCATGCCCTATCAAAAGTCCTATATCTAAAATTTTTTCACTTTCAGCTACAGTTAAATCTAATAAATCAGAGCTTATATATGTATTTTTAATGATTTTTAATGATCTCGCCCTCTTTCTCCCTAGACTCTCATGCAACTCTTATATTATTTTATTGTGTTATTTATATTATTTTAATGTGTTGAATGTTAAAATAAAACCATTGAAATTAGATATTTTGTAAAGTGAGATGGTAAAATAGATAAAGTAGGTTTTTACGGTGCTAAAAACTAAAAGTTTTAGCTCTTTTGATGTGAATGACCTTGCATAGGTCATGAAGGTTTTAAAAGTAAAAATTATCTTTACAACTTAGGTTCTTGTATGATTTATTAATTAGTAGTATGTTACATGTTGTCACTAATAATAATATTCTTTATAATCAATATTTCTTTTTATTTTTTTGCGATAGCATTATAAAATTTTAATTTGACAATTCTAAAATTTTGTTTTCCATTAGTGTTTTTAGTCTCTTATAGTATAAACACCATATACTTATTAAGATGTATAAGTGATTTTGTTCGTTCATTATTATTATTATTATTATTTCACTCTATTACCGCACAAACATTGTATCCATAATAAGATGTCTAAGTGGGCTGATCTTCCACGCTGGTGCCACTTGCAAGTCATGACAAAGTGTTTATTCATTGGAAATTCCTCCATTGCCCTGTCTCTCGGTGCCGTCTTTGCCAGTGTGAACGTTATCCTTGTGCTGCTCAAGTAGTAAGGTTGAGCCGCAGACGTCGTAGTCCACTGAGTCCAACTTGTGGATGCGTTGATTTTGACCACCCATTGATGTGACGCTATGGAAAAATAGTAAGCAACGGTGGTAGTGGTTGAAGTCTCTCTGATGTGGAAATGGATCGTGACACCTTTGTTTGGGTTTGCCCATTCTCTCTCGTTGTTTCGGTGTTTCTCTCAGTATCTCTCACTAGGTGTCTCCCACTCGCTCTCGGTGTCTCTTACTATTATGCCCGTGCAATGCACGGTTTAATTAAGAATCATATGTAACTTAAACAAAAGATAACAACAACTAAGTTTTTGTATTTATCTAAAAATTGATAGAGATGTATAGAAAAAAATCAATAAGAACAATTATAATTTTGTGTCTATCCATGAGGTGTTTTAAAAAAAATAAAAAGTGTCATCATTGCCGGTGTGAACGTTATCCTTATGCTACTCAAGTAGGAAGGTTGAGCCACAGACGTCGTAGTCCACTGAGTCCAACTTGTGGATGCATTGATTTTGACCACCCATTGATGTGACGCTATGGAAAAATAGTAGGCAACGGTGGCAATGGTTGAAGTCTCTCCGATGTGGAAATGGATTGCGACACCTTCGTTTGGGTTTGCCCATTCTCTCTCATTGTTTCAGTGTTCTCTCAGTATCTCTCGCTAGGTGTCTCCCGCTTGCTCTCGGTGTCTCTTACTATTATGCCCGTGCGATGCACGGTTTAATTAAGAATCATATGTAACTTAAACAAAAGATAACAACAACTAAATTTTTGTATTTATCTAAAAATTGATAGAGATGTATAGAAAAAATCAATAAAAACAATTATAATTTTGTGTCTATCCATGAGGTGTTTAAAAAAAATAAAAAATAGAATTAAAGGTTGATATTAGTAGTTGTATACGTGTACTATGATTGTTTTTTTTTTTTTTTAAATTACTGTTGATATGAACAATTAGTGTGAAACCAAAATTCTGATCCCTGGAATACTAGAACTCATAAATCATAAATGAAGTAGATCTCCTATTGCTAATTAAATAAATCACTTAGAAATTATAGATAAATGAATAATAAAAGGATTAGATGAAGAATTTGGATTGTATTCAAATTGAAATTTTTATCAACTTAAAAATTATAGGAGAAGAAGATAAGAACAAAAAAAAATTACATATATTTTTAAAAATCTAACAAAATTTCTACAATTTGGTGAAGTCATGTGGCACAACCACGGTTTCTAAGCTCAACTTTTATTATATAATACATGATACGACGTCATTTGAATTTATGATATCAATATCATTTATTTGTTTATTTATTTATTACCAAGAGCATTATAGCTTTATTGGTTAGAAATCTTTATATCACCCTCCTAATTATCGATTTATTGAAAAAAATAATGACATCTATTAGTTTTTTTATATAGGTGGGATTCAAACTATTTTTTTTTTTTTTTTAAGATAAGAGACTTTTTCCAGTTAATCTAGCTAGAACCCATGGAAATAATGAAGTTGTGAGATCATGGATTTTGTTTTTTTAGTTTATCTTTTAATTGTTAAAATACTATTTTGACTTTGATTTTTTGAAAGAAAATTAATTTGAAATAAACAATAAATATTTTTTAAAAGGGCGTATATTAAGTTAATATAATAATGGGAAAAATATATATTACAAGTATATTATGATTTTTTTTTTTATAAAGCAGAAGATTTATTTATTAACTAGATAGCATTGTTATATATATAAGATATGATTTTCTGGTAAACACCAGAAATTCTTGACAAAAAATCATGACTTTTAGACTATGCTTACAGTCACAGTAGGCAAGCCTTTCTTTTTTTTCTTTTTTCTTTTTTCTTTTTCAAAAAAAAAAAAAAAAAAGATAAGAGACTTTTTCCAGTTAATCTAGCTAGAACCCATGGAAATAATGAAGTTGTGAGATCATGGATTTTGTTTTTTTAGTTTATCTTTTAATTGTTAAAATACTATTTTGACTTTGATTTTTTGAAAGAAAATTAATTTGAAATAAACAATAAATATTTTTTTAAAGGGCGTATATTAAGTTAATATAATAATCGGAAAAATATATATTACAAGTATATTATGATTTTTTTTTTTTATAAAACAGAAGATTTATTTATTAACTAGATAGCATTGTTATATATATAAGATATGATTTTCTGGTAAACACCAGAAATTCTTGACAAAAAATCATGACTTTTAGACTATGCTTACAGTTACAGTAGGCAAGCCTTTCTCTTTTTTTTTCTTTTTTCTTTTTTTCTTTCTTTTTTTTTGAGTCCACGGTAGGGGAGACTTGGTCAAGTCGTCTTTGGAAAAATAGGAGCCAAGTCAAGTCGTTGTGGAAAATAAGAGTCACCATAGAAAATTTGAGCACGACCTAGAATCAATAAGTGGATGACAATAAATCTAAGCAAAACTAAATTGGTTGTCCCATAGGCTTTATCAGGGAGAATGAAAAGATTCTCCAAAAAAGAAAAAAATAAGTGGATGGCATGTTTGGGGGACAAGGAATTTTTTCCATCCCTAAACTAACCTTCTCACACACACCACGGGTATGTTATTAAAGCATTTTTTAAAATTTTTTAGTCAAGAATTTTCATTTTGCCTTTTAGCTATTATTTGATTATTTCTACATCGGACTCATATATATATATATATATGGGATAGCAATTTTGTCCCTCCCCACTTCACTCCATGCAAATTTTTTCCGCCTCACAAAAGTGGTGAGGCGAGATTTTAGCCCTGCACCGTGGAGCAAGGTGGAGATAGGTTTAGACTTTTTAGACCCAAGCCGTCCCGCCCCCGCCCCACATTGATATAGGTTAAATTGTAAATTTTTAATACCCTAAAACCTTACTATTTAAATAAACATATCATCAACTTATTTTATTCTACCCAATAAGGATTACTGCCTCTCTTTTTTTCCCTCTAGCAAGGTTGAAAATAAGATACCAATTTTAATATTTTCTTTTATCTTTATTATAAACAAATTTATATGAATCATTGATTTTTTATTATGAATTTTTTTTTTTTTTTGATATGATATTGTCTTGTTAAACACTTTAATTATATTATTCAATTTTTGCTAAAAATTAGTTTGATTTGATGGGATAAAGTTATTTGTAATTTCAAGTATATTTTTAATAACAAAACAAGTTTTATTAAAAACAGTTGTAATAGTTGTGGGCAAATTAACAAAAAGTAGAGTTTTACAGGGTGGGATGGGGCGGGGCGGGGCTTCGTGAAACCCCAAGGGGCGGGGATGGGGCAAAAAAAATTTCCCGTCATGCGGGGTGGGGCGGGGATGGGTAAGATAAAACTATGTAGGACTGGGGCGTAGACCCCATCCTTCGGACCCACCCCATTGTCATCCCTAATTATAATCTAATTTGCGTCATATGTTTAAATTTACGTGGAGGCCACACCATAATTATCCAGTTAAGTTTTTTTTTAATTTTTATGTCAAGTAAGTTAATGAGTGCAAAATACTAAGAATATAATATTAATAAACTAAAATAAATAAATAAAAAAAAAAACCAATCACATGTACTCAATAAAAATTACCGCATAACAAAGATCACCACACGTTCTATCTTATTAAAAATTAGAAAAAAAAATTATCATAAGTAGTATTAAATTTAGGTAAGAATTTTAATATGTGACTAATTACCTTTACTTTTTAAAAAAAAATTGACTAATTATTTAATTTTTATGATAAAAATTGTGTTTAATTTTAAATGTATCTATATGTATGCATGTGTTACATGCTATTTTGTTTTTTTTAAATTGAGTAATTATTTATATTTTATAATATAAATTAATTGAAATTATAATCCAATTTTGCACCATATGTCTATATTTAGATGAGGACCACACCATAACTATCCACTTAAATTTTTAAGCTTTGTGTCAAGTGAGTTAATGAGTGCATAATACTAAGAATCTAATATTAATGAACTATAAAATAAAAAAAATAAAAATAAAAAACCAATCACATATACTCAATAAAAATCACCGCACAACAAAGATCACCACACATTCTATTTTATTAAAATTTAGAAGAAAAAAAAATCATAAATAGTATTAAATATAGGTAAGAATTTTAATATGTGACTAATTATACTTACTTTAAAAAAAAATAATTTGACTGATTATTTATATTTTTATGATAAAAATTGTGTTTAATTTTAAATGTATCTATATGTATACATGTGTTACATGCTATTTATTAAAAATAATTTGACTAATAATTTATATTTTTATAATAAAAATTATGTTTAATTTTAAATGCATCCATTCATTTGCATGAGTTACATACTAGTTTCATATTAATTTATGGGTTAGTATCGGCAGTTGAGTTGCCATTTGAAGAAAAATGAAATAGAGAAATATAAAATTTTATTGGTGGTTATCATTTTAACTGGAGATAAGAATTTTTTTTTTTTTTTGAGTTCAAAGAAACGTTTAAATGCAAATGGAGATAAATAATGAGAGTGGGTGAAGGTTTTTATTGAGTGTTTCTAAAAAAATGTTTTTATTTGTTTATTTAAATATTAATTTTTTTAGTAAGTATTTAAATATTAATTTTTTTTAGTAAGTATTTAAATATTAGTGTGCATTTATGTTAGGATGAAAAATGAAAATTATTTCACTATTCAGCTTATTTTTGCTACTATTCAACTTTTACTTTTATCTACAGTATTTTCATTAATAATTTTTTAGTTTCAGCAAAATAAACAGTATCCGAACACACCCTTAATATGATAGCATTTGAACTTATATTATCAATATCATTTATTTATTTATTTATTACCAGGAGTATTGTAGCTTCAACGGGTTGGGAAGGCTTAAACTGCCACCACACCCCTAACGTATTATTGATATATATTTAAAAATATATGACAGCATTTAATTTTTCGTATAAGTGAGATTCAAATTTAGATCCCTTTTTCAAAAATAAGAGATTTTTCTTGTAAATTTAATTTGAATCCAAGAAAATAGTGAAGTTGTGAGAACTAAGAACATTGAGTTTATTTTTTTTAAGTTTATCTTTTAATTGATAGAGTATTTTTTTGCCTTACATTTATGTTTTTAAGAAAAATAATTTGAAATAAACAATAAAGATTTTTTTTTTTAAAGGTGGATATAAGGGTCCTATTACAATCATGGAAAAAACAAATATTACAAGTCAAGAATAATATGATTTTCTGGGAAACACCAGAAACACTTAACAAAAAATCACGACTTCAATGCTAACAGTGGGTAGTTTCTCTTTTATTTTTTATTTTTTATTTTTTTAGTCCAATGTAGGGGAGACTTGTCGAGCCTAGCTTCTTTGGAAAAATAGGAGTCAAGTCAAGTCAAATCATTGTGGAAAATAGGAGTCCCCGTAGAAAATTCCTAGGACCTAGCATCAATCAGTGGATGACAATAACTCAAGCAAAACTAAATTGGCCGTCCCTTTATGTTTTATTAGGGTTAGGGAGAATGAAAGAATTCTCCCAAAAAAAAAGGGAGAATGAAAGAATTAAAGAATGGAGAAAGATGCAAATTTTTTATTTTATGTGTTTGATAGCTAGAGCCGTAAGACGATGGAAATCTAGTTTATATTTCCTTTTGTTTGATAAGAAATAAAATAGGAGGACCAAAATATATATTTGTAGCAACGTACCATTATATATTTAATATATAATGAGCAATTTTTAGCATTAATTTTCAAAATGAGGAATAACATAGTGATTTTATTTTATTTGCTCTTACTTTCCTCTCACTTTCCTTTCAAATTTGGAGGTATTAAATTTTGTGAACCTTGGGAAAAACAACCATGCACCCCATTTTTCATCTTTTTTATTTTATCACCTATCAAATAAGAGAAATACTTTCGTGGACCATGGAAAACAACCATTGAAATCGGCTCCATTCAGCGTTCACCAGCCAACTCCAACCACCAAAATTGGGGGAGAGTTATTGTGTGTTTTTGTAAAATACTTTGCTATATTTTTTTAGGTAAGGATTTGAAAAAAATTTAGATTTGACCAAATTTTATAATGAAACAAATACAATAAAATGCTAAAAATGCTTTTTGTAAAACATTTTACCATGGAGTGGGTACATCATAGTTAAGGGGGGACAATAATTTGCCATTATTGTTTAATTTTTTAATTAATTTAATTATAAGAACTTAAATATAATATTTAGCCTCAAAATTATTGAGCTAATGTAGAAACATTTGGTATCCAATTGGGAGCCCAAATTAGCCTTATTTGCTAAATGTGAGATCAAAAACATAAAAATCAATTTATTTACATGAGCTTTTTCAAGAGATCTTCAGGGATGATTCTATTGATGGCAGTAAAAATTTACGTGAGAGGTCAAAAGCAAATCCTACCTTTTGTTACCTTTCTTCAAAATCTACAAATAAAAGCCTTCATAGATGTGCAGCAAACTCTGCTTGCAGTAGTGAGGCAATACACAACAAATGTTACAACCCTGGGAAGAGCAAAATTGTCGAGTCTGCACAGTGTTACCTTCCAAATTTGATGCGTGATCTGAGCTTTAGTGGGAGGAGGAAGAGGCTGAGCCTTGCCAGTCCATAGTGCCTGAAGCTAGGACTAGCTTTCTATTATGTCGATATTTTAAAGATTTGTACTCCTAGTCCTAACTAGCATAGAAGACATATATTTGATCTTAAAGTTCCCTTTTCATATTACTTGGCTTTCCTCTAGCAAAATTGTTTTTATTTTTATTTTGCTGAGAGACAGTTTTTAAAGTGAATTATGAACTGATATTCACGTGTAATATCTTGTGCAAGTGCTTGGGAGCTTGTCTGTTATTAGTGTTACTGCATCTGTAAAATGTAGAGAGTGAATTCTTGCATGTTAACTTGCGTTGAGTGTATTGTAGTATGATTGTGATTATAGGTGCTTTTCCTAAGAGTTAAGATGTTAAGATGTGCACTGCCCCAGCTTCTATGTCTCCATTAGTCCATGCAGTTCTCAATCTAGAATGGCAAAACAAACAAAAAGATCAATGTGTTTTAACAGGATACATGAGAAGTAAAGTACAAACTATAAGGCATCTTGCTACACGCAGCTTCAAATTTATTATGTTGGAGAGATAACACTTTGAAAAGACTCCACTTGAGAACTAACATATTGAGACATCACTTAACCCAAAGGTGTACACCTAAATATTAAGCATAATACACAACAAACAAAGTTTTAAGTACAATACATGACAAATAATAATTTAGTACAACACACACATATATATACATTGCATATTTACATTGCCTATTTCCCAAAGATCAATCAGTGTGTCTTTTTGCTGAATCTTCCTTTGCCGATTNAAACCTATCCTTCCGTTTTAGGTTGTCTCTAGGATTTCTTTATCACCAAGATTCCACAAACCACCCAAAATCCCACAATGAAACCCAATGCAATAATTAAGTAAAACCATAACTTTTCAAATTGATCTTCACCATCATTATGTAAATTTACATCTTGATTTTTAATTTCTGCATTCTTTGTCAATAGGACAAGTTCAAATGGCTCAAAAAAGTCATAGAAAGTATACTTGGAGTAATGTGACCAGAAAGATGATTGCTTGATAGGTCAAGAGTTTCTAATTGGCACAAAACTCCAATATTCTTTGGTATCTTTCCGGTAAACTGGTTCCATAACAAATTCAAGGAATTCAATATTGTTTGGAAAAGGTTCTCTCCAAACTAGTTTGAAAAGAAACCTTTCAAACTCCTCATATATCTGTTTATTGGATGTGAATTTTAAAATTCCAACCGTTGGAATGCATGTTCTTATTATACCCTCCGTGCTCCCAAAATTTCAAGAAGATCAAAGATCAATAACTATGTCATCAATAAAATGTTTAAATCTCAAGTTTTTGTGATCTAAAATTATACATAAAAAATAAATTTATTGATTGAATAGTAAATAAAATTTTATTTAAACGAAATTAAACATGTGTGTTAAGAACATAAAGAACATGCAATTCAATTGTTAGATTTTCAAAATTCACACCTAATAAAAAGATATATGAGAAGTTTGAAGGGTTTTAATTTGGAGAGAAACCTTGTCCATATTATTTTATGGATAAATTTTAGTTACAAAATTGGTTTAGCCTTATATTACAACTTTACTCAATATCTTTTTATTGAAGGTGAATTTTGATAAATTCACCATTGGATTACATCTTCTTCTTATATCCTCCATGCTTCCAAAATTTCAAGCAAATTAAAAATCAATAGCCATGTAATCAATAAATTTTTTAAATTACAAGTTTTTGTAATTTAAATTATATATAAAATATAAACTTATAGATCATATAGTAAATATTATCCAATTGACACAAAATTTAACATGTGTATTAAGAGCATAAAGAACATGCAATTTAACGGTTAAATTTTCAAAATATGTAATAATATTTATTTTATTAAGTGGGTTTGTAGACTTAAGTTACAATCAATTTTGTAGCTAAACTTTGTCCTTATTTCATATTATTGGGTAATTTCATATATTTTTTTTTAAATTTTTTTTTATCATTTATGGGTTTGTTTCAGTGATTGAGTTGCGATTAAAAAAATTTTTTTAAAAAAAAAGGAAATTGAATAGATTAATAATTTGGTGGTTGGATTTGAATCTAGGTCCATCAAGTTGAACCAATTAAAACCTCCAAGAGTAGTGAAGTTGTGTGAACTTGGATTTTGTTTCTCCAAAGATTATCTTTTAAGTATTTTTTAAAATACTTTTTCCTCTTTTATTTGTGTTTTAAGAAAATTAATTTGAATCTCAACAATAAGATATTAAACAAAACAAAAAATGAAAAGTGGATATTAGAATCCTATTCCAAGTATATATACATAACAATGTGACAATTTAAGCAAGATTATATTTTTTCAATAATTAAAGTTAATGAATTCTAGGTAGGGATTAGTAAGTCAATATTAAGAAATAACGTTTATTTTAATATATATATATATATATATATATAAATTTTTGGAAGGTTTCAACCTATGACGTCCATTCTTGATAATAGTTCTTTATCATCAGACCAAGATACTAATCAGTTTTTGGTGTAGGCGAAGATTGAATCCCAGATCTCTTATACAACCATTAGGAACTTTATCAGTTGAGCTAATTGAAACCCACAAAACCTTTATTAATCTATTGGCAATTAAGAGATGAGTCATATTGAAAAACACATAAAATATATGATTAAAAAAAAAATCTCAACTTTTTTTTAGAGTGTTTCAACCTATGACGTTCGCTTCTGATAATAATTCTTTATCATTAAACCAAAATACCAATCAATTTTTAGTGTAGGGGAAGATTGAACCCTAGATCTCTTTTTCAACCATCAAAGACTTTACTAATTAAACTAATTAGATCCCACAAAATCACAACTTTTACATTACGCTGAACGCTAGAAGTCTTGGTCAAGTTGACTTTGTGGAAAATAGGAGTCACCCTAGAAAAATGGAGTCGGACCTTAGTAAAAGCATCAATAAGTGGACAGCAATAAGTCGAGCAAAACTAAGTTGATCGTCCCACAAAATCACAACTTTTACATTACGCTGAATGCTAGAAGTCTTGGTCAAGTTGACTTTGTGGAAAATAGGAGTCACCCTAGAAACATGGAGTCGGACCTTAGTAAAAGCATCAATAAGTGGACAGCAATAAGTCGAGCAAAACTAAGTTGATCGTCCTTAGGCTTTATTCTTAGGAAGAATGGAAAAATGGAACCATGGAAAATAAGTCAATGGAGGAGATATTTTATAAATCATTGGACAAATTTT
The DNA here is from genome assembly GCF_002906115.3 of Quercus suber. Classification (NCBI taxonomy): domain Eukaryota; kingdom Viridiplantae; phylum Streptophyta; class Magnoliopsida; order Fagales; family Fagaceae; genus Quercus; species Quercus suber. Next base: position 564,670 of record NW_027069830.1, read on the forward strand.
CTATCTTATGTGTTTTGAAAGAATGATTGAGGAACGAAAAGTTGGAAATTTGGTGTATATTTCCTTTGCTAATAAAGATCATTGTTCATTAACTTCATTTCAGATTTTTTTTTTCCCCCTTTCCTTTGAAGGGAAATTATGTTACTTACCTTAAACACATTTGGGGGGCTAGACAAGGAATTTTTTCCATCCCTAATCTAGCCTTTGTGCACACACACACACACTCTTATGTTAAAGAATTTTTTTTTTTAATTTTTTAATCAAGAATTTTCATTTTGCCTTTTAGATTGGGTCATTTCATATTAATTTATGGGTTAGTTTCGGCTGTTGGGTTGCCATTTGAAGAAAAATGAAAAAGCGAAATAAAAAATATTATTGGCAGTTATCCTTTTAACCAGTTATCCTTTTAATTACAAAACGAGGAGTGGATTTTTTTTTTTTTTTTCCTTTTTAACCATAGCCCAAAGAAGTCAATACCATACCGAAGGCTGTACCGGTTTGGCGAGCGATACGATATATTTCGGGTACCAGTCAATACCGGTGTACCGTTTCGAGTTTATCGCTATTATTTTATATATATATATATATATATATATACAATCTTATTATTTATTTAGAATTATTTATAAATCTATATAACAATCCTTAAATTTATAATGGCATATTTCTCTTTATTATTTATTTAGAATTATTTATAAATCTATATAACAATCCTTAAATTTATAATGGCATATTTTTCTAAATTAATTGCTCATTTTCAATATGATTATTTCTTGCTCAAATATCAACCCATTAATATAACCTGACATACTAGATTGTAATAATAATAAAAAGTTAAAAAGATGATATTAATTATTTTTTTTTAAAAAAAAAAAACATAAAATTACTTATCAAATGTGAATAGCAGCCAGCCTAAAAGTCAAGTATATTTGAAATTTGAACTCATTAGAGTTCACTTGGGGTGTCAGAACTCAAACAAAACAATTAAACAAGAGCCCCACACACACAACTAAAACTCACACAAAACAATTAAACAAGAGCCACACACACAACTAAAACAGAAGGCACAAGAAGAGAGGCTCGGTCAAAATTGAAGAAGAAGAAAAAAAAAAAAAAAAAGCGGCTAGATAAAACAAAAAGAGGAAGGCTGGGAGAATGGCCGACAACATGGGAAAACAACCAGTGAGGACGGCATCGTGAGCTTTCTGCTGCTAATTTTTTCCATTTTCTTCAAGTTTTTTGTACCGCCCGATTTCCATTTTTTGGCCGAGATGTCCCATATTCGGCGGTACGTTCGGTATAGTTCGATAAAAACCGTTTATGCGGTACGAATCATGGGTATTTCTATACCGGTTCACTTGTCAGTGCGATAAATTCCGGCCATACCGGCTGGTACAGTATGGAATTGACTCCACTGCCATAGCCACATGTTGATAAGAAATATTTTATTTCACATGGGGATGAATAACCTAAACGAGAGTCGTGATGGGTTTTATTTATTTATATTACAATACAATAGTATTTGAATTTATGAGTTATGACATCAATATTATTTATTTGTTTATTTATTTATTGTCAAGATTGTTTTAACTTTTTACTTAACTGGTTGACACCTCAAAGTGTTTCCAATAGAAACATTCAAGGACCAAATCTTCCCACCCCCAACTATTAATGTATCAAAAAGAGATGACACCAATTAGTTTTTGGTAACTTGGATCCCTTTTTCAAAGATAAAGAGACTTTTTTAGTTAATCTCGTTGGAATCCATGCAAAATAGTGGATTTTGTATTTTTTTTTATTTTAAGTTTATCTTTTAATTGTTAAAATATTTTTCTGCCTTTGATTTTGTGTTTTCAAGAAAATTAATTTCAAATAAACGACAAAGAATTCTAACAGCAGGTGAAACTTTTTTATTTTTTGTTTTTTTTAATTTTAGTTCACGGTAGGGGAGACTTGGTTAAGCCTTCTTTGGAAAAATACGAGTCAAGTCAAGTTATTGTGGAAAATATGAGTCATAGTAGAAAATTTGAGCATAACCTAAGCATCAACCAGTGGGTGACAATGAAAGAATTCTTAGATGGGTGATGGAGAGAATAAGAGAATAGGTTGGATTCGAACCTCCTAGATCAATTTTTCATAGATAAGAGACTTTAATTTCTCGTTAGCTTTATTTGTTTTGATGAAAAATCTTGTGTAAAGATAGTTTTCCGTATTTTTCAGTATTTGATAATATCAAAAAAAAAAGTTAAAGGAAAACTATCTTTAGTCAACAAAAAAAGTATGGCTTATTTTTAAAGATTGTTTTTTACTAAATTTTTTTAGAGAACAATTTTATCTCACACCAAACTAAATAAGGGAAGTTATAAGATTATTTTTCAACTCATTTAAGGTTGCTACCAAATATAAGAAAATGAGATAGTTTTATAGAAAATGTTTTTTGAAAAATAACTCATTTTCTATAAAACATCATCGCTGAAACAAACAGAATGATGGTGAAGTTGTGGGAATGTGGATTTTGTTTTTTAAGTTTATCTTTTTAATTACTAGAATACTTTTTTCCTTTGATTTGTATTTTAAGAAAATTAATTTGAAATAAAGAACAAAGATTTTTTTTTTTTTTTTAAAGAGTGGATATTAAGGGACTTATTACAATCATGTATAAAACAAACTCTATTATACACTATTTTTTACCACCGCCCACGTTGGGTGGAATGATACTTTCCCAAGCCTTAAAGGCTTGTGGGGTTTAAGGACTCAAGTTCGAGTGGTCCTGGGTGGAGAACGGTTGAGGTAGTTTATATATATATATATATATATAAAAGATTGAAATTCTACTCTAACCTAATCTAAGTATATATGTGTGTGAAACTCCTACCTAGAAACTTGAACCCTGACCGTTACCCCCGTACCCCACAAGCACTTATACTTGTGAAGTGACCATCGCACCAAAGTTGTACGGTAGTGTGGTTGAGGTAGTTAGTGGTGGTGATTTGTTGATTTTGGTGGTCAGTTTGCGGTTGTGATGGTGGTGGGTTGTGAGGTGGTATCGTAGGTTTTGTGTTTTTTTTTTTTTTAATTAAAAAAACACAATTGTAGGAGGGTTTTTTAGGTTATTTTAATGTATTGTATATCTCTATCTNATATATATATTATATATATATATATAATATATATATATATTATATATATATATATATATATATATATATACTTATATTATATATATATATATATATATTTTTTTTTTTTTTTTTTTTTTTTGAAAAGAGTTTCAACCTATGACGTCCGCTCCTGATGATAGTTCTTTATCATCAGACCGAGACACCAATTAGTTTTTAATGTAGGTAGGGATTGAACCTCCAAATCTCTATACAACCATCAGAGACTTTACCAGTTGAGTTAACTGAAACCCACAGGTGGAGGTAGTATATTAAGTTCATTAGACTAGGATTTCTATCTGAGCTCAAAAAAAAATTAATAATAATAGTAATATATACACGATTTTCTATAACTCGTGATAAAAAAATCATGACTTGTAGTATGCGTTTGGCATTGATGAAAGTTGCTAGCTTATTTTATTATTCAGCTTATTTTTACTATTATTTTATGGACCCCATTACACTTTTTGGTTCTATTCATAAGTCTCACTGTACTATTTTATCTAACTTTTACATTTATTACAGTTTTTTTAGTAAAAAAATTTCAGTTTCAGCAAAATAAAAAAAAAAAAAAAAAAAAAGAGAATGAAAGAGTAAGAGAAGAAAAATACTAACTTTCTATCTTAATGTGTTTGATAGGAATAATAGAGCAGTAAGCTGATGGAAAGTTAGTGTATATTTCCTTTATTTGATAAGAAATCATATATATATATAATCAAAACTGAGAAAAAATTTCATTAAAATTCAAATTTGATTTCTATTGGAGACTAATTTTGTGCTATTTGTCTCATCTAAAATTTTCATTTTGCGTTAAGTGAGTTAACTTAGTACAAATATGAGGAATCCAAATGTCCAATCTATATATTCTATATATATATATATATATATATATATTAATAGGCAAAACTGAAAGAAAGTTTAATTCGAATTTGAAATTATAATCCAATTTTGTATCATGCCTCTAAATTTATGTGGGAACCACAATATAATTAATTATTCACTTAAATTTGTGCCCTATGTCCACTTAAGTTTTTTAATCTTTGTGTCAAGTGAGTTAATGAGTGCAAAATACTAAGAATTTAATGAATGAACTATAAAATTTAGAATAAAAAAATACTAATCACATATACTCAATAAAGATCACCACACATTCTATCTTATTAAAAATTAGAAAAAAAAAATATCATAATAGTATTAAATCTGGGTAAGAATTTTAATATGCGACTAATTACGTTTACTTAAAAAAAATTTGACTAATTATTTATATTTTTATGATAAAAATTGTGTTTAATTTTAAATGTATTAATATCTATGCATGTGTTATATGCTTTTTTTTTTTAAATAATTTGACTAATTATTTATATTTTTATAATAAAAATTATGTTTAATTTTAAATGCGTCCACGCATTGCATGAGTTATATGCTAGTATAAACAAACCAGAAAAAATCCAATCATATATCTATATATAAAAAGAGCCAATGGCTCTATCTACAGTTATTTTTTGTTTAGTTAAGTTTTTGGACACTAGCTACTAAAAAACTAAAAAACACTCCGTTTAGTGCTTTCTATTGAAGCTTTAGTTTGGTCAATGGAAAAACGCACCAATTCAATGAGCTGGCATATATCTTTCTATTTTTTTTATTAGTACACCAGCTTGGTTTGAGACTTTGAGCTACATGTTTGTGTTTTTGTTTCTTTTTTTTAGTTCTTTATATCATTTTTCATTAGCAATTTTTTTTTTTTTTTTTTTTGGTGAATGTGATAAAGCTATAGTAGCTTTGCTATATTATTTTTGGTTTGTCAATTTGCAATGTTTCACAATATAATAAAATATCAACACAACGAATTGACACAATATTTTCACAATTGTTAAGGTGATAATTCCTTATAAGTAAAAGTAAAATAATAAAATAATAAATGAGGTAATTGGCAATCCAGTTGTCATGGAAATAAAGGAGGGCGTATCTCAATTCAATTCGTATTCAATGCCCTCTTCAAGTAATCAATGCCTGATAGCAATTAATGACATAACCCTAGCCGCCTCAACTAAAGGAGTATTACCTCACGAATTGGACAATCAGGATGAAGTCTTAGCCAATCAATCAACAGTTGAACCTGTAAGGCAACATAACGGTCTCTGAACATGGAAACATGTAATGAGACAAGGCAATAATGGAGTACATGCAAGCCAACCCGAACCAGAGAAGAAGAGGAAGTCAAGCTTCAACCCACTTAATGAACCTTACCCCCCCCCCCCCAACAAACGTGTTTAGGTCCTTTTTGACTCTAATGACACCTTAAAAACAATGGTGGAGGCTGGCTTGGGAACCAGGTGAGAGAGAGAGAGATTAGAGATTATACCTAGGCAAAGATCCCTCTGTCATATTCATAACCAAGACATGGACGGATGAAGCTAGGCTAAAAGTTGTGAAACGTAGATTGAATGTTGATCACATGTTTAGTGTACTGAGAGTCAATAGAGGTGGAGGGCTTGTTTTGTTTTGGAAGGACTCGATGAATTTGCGGGTGGATACATCATCTAAAAATCACATTGACTGTATTATAGGAGGAGAGACAAAGGGAGCATGGAGATTCACTGGTTTTTATGGAGAACCTATAACACACAAACGCCACGAATCGTGGGAACTCCTCAAGCAATTGCATTCACAGTTCAACCTTCCTTGGCTTTGTGTTGGGGATTTCAATGAAGTAGCTAAAGAGGCAAAGAAGCAAGGAGGTTCAAACTGAAATCATTCACAAATGCAACTATTTCGGGATACTATGGATGTGTGTGGGTTTATTGATTTGGGTTTCAAAGGCAATCCATTTACTTGGAAAAAAACATTTCAGAAACGGACAAACTTTGTAGGAGAGACTGGATAGGGGATTGGCAAATAATGAGTGGCTATTAAGGTATGGAGGAACAACGGTGCACCATCTGTCTTGCAGTACATCAGATCACTGCCCTTTACTCATTGAACCCGAAATGGTGGATCCAACAAATCCTGAAAAGCCTTTTCGCTTTGAGGGGTTGGCAAAAAAGGGTTGCTCCAATACGATGAGACAAGTGTGGACTAAGCAAGATAGTAGGGACATTGCTTTGGGTATTGTTCCAAAAATTGAAAGTTGTGGCAAAGCATCGAAGAAGTTGAGTAGTACTAATTTTAGGAGTGTTAGAAAAGAATTGAAGCTGAAGCAAAAGCTCCTAGCACAAGCTGAATTGGAGGCACTTACAACTAGAATTAATTTTCGGGCATAGAGCTTGAGGAATGAGTTGAATGATTTATTGGATAAGGAGACGAGGATGTGGTTTCAAAGATCATGTGCGCTTTGGGCTATCTATGGAGACAAAAATTCAAAATACTTCCCCAGTAGGGCCACTCAAAGATATAGGAGGAATAAGATTGAAGGGATAAAGAATGTAAAGGGACAATGGTGTTCAGATCCTAAGGAAGTGGCAAGGAGTTGCTGGAGTTTTATAGTGATTTATTCTCATCAACACAACATGCCAACCAGATTTAGCCTTGGAGACAGTTCATTGCTTACTAACTGAAGAGATGAACAAGGCCTTGCTAGCTGAATTTACTGAAGATGTAGTCAAGAAAGCCCTCAATCAAATGGCACCACTCAAATCACCCAGCCCCGATGGCATGCCACCTTTGTTCTATCAACATTATTGGGAGTTGGTGGGTAAGGATATCACTACTTCTGTTTTATCTTTCTTAAATTCAGCCATACTACTAGAACACCTAAATCACACCTTCATCACTTTGATTCCTAAGGTTAAAAATCTAGAATTGGTCTCTCAATTTCGCCCCATTAGCTTGTGTAATGTGTTGTTCAAGATTTTTTCTAAGGTGTTGGCAAACAGATTAAAGAAATCCTACCTTACATTATCACTGAATACCAAGGTGCATTCACAAAGGACCGCCTTATTTCTAATAACATTTTAATTGCATTCGAATCCCTTCACAGTATGCAAAACCACAAATCCACTAAAGAGGGCTATATGGCCATAAAGCTTAACATGAGCAAAGCCTATGATAGAGTTGAGTGGCCTTTCTTGGAATGTGTGATGAAAAAATTGGAGTTCAATGAAAGATGGATAACCCTTATGATGTTGTGTGTGTCAACTGTCTCTTATTCTATCCTTATCAATGGTGCTCTTCGTGGATTTATAAGGCCAACTAAAGGGATCAAACAAGGGGACCCGTTATCCCCTTTTCTCTTCCTATTATGTACGGAGGGGTTGCATGGCTTACTTACCAATTCAGCAGCTAGAGGAGATATTCATGGCTTTTCCCTATCTAGGAAAAGCCCTCCACTAACCCACCTTTTATTTGCAAACGATAGCTTGCTTTTTTGCAAGTCTAATCCAGAGGAGTGCCAAAAGATTTTGGAGATCAAAGGAAGATACATTGGATTAGATGGGAAGAGTTGAGTAAGCCAAAGAGTGAAAGGGGAATGGGCTTCAAAGACTTAGCATTATTCAATGATGCACTCCTAGCTAACCAAGCATGGAGGTTGCTCCAAAATAAAAATTCTCTACTCTATAGGGTGTTCAAACCAAAGTTCTTCCCCAATTACTCATTCATGGAGGCATCGGATTCTCAAGCTAGTTCTTATGCGTGGAGAAGCATCTTAAAAGGAAGAGAAGTATTAAAAGAGGGTATGAGATGAAGGGTTGGTGATAGGTCCTCAATCAGTATTTGGTCTGATCCGTGGCTGCCTTCATCTTTCTTGCCATTCATTTCTTCTCTAATGGTGCCGAGTTGGAAGGAGGCAACAGTAGCCTCTCTACTAGATTATTCTAAACAGGGGTGGAAGCAAGACACACTGAACTTGCTATTCAATCCAAGAGATAAGAAGTTGATTAATTCAATTCCTTTGTGTGGCAAATCGGTAGAAGATGTTCTGATGTGGCCTTTCACTCTGTTGAGGGGAAAATTTTGACGTTCCCAAATAGAGTATGGGGTACCCAAGCCGAAACTCGATGATGGGCCCTTGAAATAGAGCCCAAAGGCTTTTGGTGTTATGAAAGTCTGCCCAAGCAAGAGATAGAGGCCGCACCCTAACAAGAAGACAACAATAAAGCCCAATAAACACGTTACTATTGTTAGTTTGTTATATTATTAGTCCTTTTTACAGCGTTATAGTTCAAATTAGTCCTCCAGCAGTAAAGGTGAAATTACATTTAAAAGCCCAGAAGTTAATGATTAAATAAATTTATGAAGGTATTCAATCTTGGGGGTCCTTGTGTGTCTCAGTTAGGGGAATTTATAGTACTTTCAGCTATCATTACATCAATGTGAGGGAAAAATTCAATTGTTACAAATACATTATATCCTTCATCATAATAATAATAAACAAGGATTAAAGGCTCCATTGTTACAAATAAAAGAGAAAAAAAATAGGATGGAATGAAGGGAGAGAAAGATCCCCAGCTCAGTGCAGCAAATATTAAACTAAGATTTTGATGAGTGTGTATTCATAAGACATGAATGAGACAATATAGGCTATTTTGAGTGAGTGGGATGAGATTAACTCTGAGGTTAAGGCTTTTTGTGAGTAGTGGGAGGCATTTATGGGCTGTGATTGTCTAAAGGAGAGAAAAGAATGTCTGAGGTTAGATGAATGTGGGCTGAAAGGGATGAGTAGTGAGCCTAAAAAGAGCTAAACTACTAGCAAAATGGCAAATTAGACCAGGGGTTTCAGAGAGAGTAGCTGTGTGTTTTTGGGGTTGAGATGCTTATGCTTTTATAATAGAGTTTTAGGAAAGCATTAATTAACATGAGTCCAAAAAACGTAGGGTTAATCAGAGGTGGAGAACCAGGGTTAATCTTCCTGGGATTTTTGGTCAGAAGTAGAAGGTTTGATTTATGGGCTGCTTTGCTTCTTTGGGTAATGATGAGATTTTGCATTAAATGTCAGGATTTCTGGGGCTGAGCTTAATCAATGTGATTGGGGCGCGTATCAAGAGCAAATCCTAAAGTTGTAACTAAGATTTAGACCCCCAAGAAGTAAGATTCAACACCCCAAGCCAAGTGTCAAGTTCTAAGCCTACTTTAGGGGGTTCTGCTGGAAGTCCCTTTATGCCCTCCAAACCACATGTTCCTAATTTTTCCCCCTTTAGGATTCATGGGTGTGGCACATGAATCATGTCTTGAACATTTTTCACATTTATAACATCAATTTGCTGGAGTTTGAATAATTTGATTTCAGTTCCCCTTTCACTGGAGGTGCAGTCTTGAAAAACATGATGGAGTTCCATCACCCTTTAGACTTCAACTGATGTTACAAGCCTCGGGTATTGTTCACGTCAGGTAGAGAGTGACCAAAAGTCGATGGGACACCCTCTAGTTCATTCTTAAGGACTTGGTTCTCTTGTTGTACTTCGGTCAGGGATGAACAAGGGCTGTTTTGCCTACTTTCAGTCCTCTGCTTCTTGCTGGGATCTCTTAGATTAGGCCTATTCACCTAGGCTGGTTCCCTTGGGTCAGGTTGTGTGCATCCTACAAAATCAACAACACATGTTGCCATGGGCTTTCCTTCCTCATGAACTTTTATTAGTAAATATTCTTTGAGTTTTTATAAATACTTGCAATAGGTCTTTTGGGCAATTAATTGTAATGTTTGAAACAATATGACAAGTTTTCAAAATACCTTTGAAAATAACCTTTACAATGATGGATTCCATAAAAAACGTTCATGGCTTCTAATAGTTACATCATAAGTTAAATGATAAGTTTGTGGGATCGAGTATTTTCCATAAGCGTTGAAGATATATTTTATAGATGTTGTGATGCAAGTGATGACCATGTGTTTCATGGGTTATAATGTGAGAACATATTCTTCAAGATAACTCCCTATGAGCTTTTATAAAATAATTGCCATGGTTTTTTGCCATAGTAACACTTAAGCAATAATTATACAATGATACTTTTCTCTTTGCCAAGCGATAATAATCTCGGGTTTTTTGATAAAATAGTGCCAATGAAGATTGGGCTTTTGATATTGCCAGTGGGAACTGGGCTTTGATGTTGCCAATAAAAATTGGGTTTTGATGTCGCCAATGAAAATTGGGTTTTAAATATTGCCAGCGAAAACTAGACTTTGATATTGCCAATGAGAATTGGGCTTTGATGTTGCCAATGAAAATTGGGCTTTAAATATTACCAGCAAGAACTGGGCTTTGATACTGCCAATGAGAATTTGGGTTTTGATATTATTAATGTGAATTGGGTTTTGGATAAATAAATTGCCATGGGTTTAAACCATGGGCTTTGATTATGGATTTGAATTACATTGATAAAATTGTTTTGCCATGGATTTGAATCATAGACTTTTCATATATTGCCAAGTATAAGTATTCTTGGACTTTAAATAGAATAGGATGTGTTTATTAGGTTCATAGGGCCGGTTTTGGGCTTAGCTTAATAATGATAATAAAATTGGATAAAATATGAGTTTTTAGGTTTTTTTGTGATATTTTATATCATGACCCAATTTAGATAATGAGATATGAAACATTTGTGATTAACATAATAATAGAGCAAAAATATTTGGGAAAAACCCAAGAACTTATTAGTTGTATAAATAGGTGGTACTCAAATAAAATTAGGTGTAAAAAAAAAGCACCCTAACACACTCCAACTGGGTCTTATACTGTGAAATCTGGTTATAGATTCTGATAAATTCAAAGGAATCAATGGGTTGAAAAAATCTCCGGATGCTCTTAATCTAGTAAAGTGAGTCCTGAAAAACCAAAGGAAATCAGCAGAGAAGACCGGTGGAAGCCGGCCTTTAATTCTCCGATGGTAAAGTTAGTAAATTGAAGGAGAGAAGAGCCCTCAATACTTAACTTATCTAAAATTTTACCTAAGAAAAAAGTCCCCTTACCTCTGCGCAGAAGGGCCTTTATATACTGTTAGAAATCGGTTATTTCTCTTAATTGTCGTAGAGTTTGGAGGATTCAAAGGGTAACTTCCTTAACTGTCACAAAGGTCACCTCTTCGGGAACTGTGTTGAGATTCAAGCAATACAACTTTTGGTTGGAAGTGTGCTTAGTCTAACCCTTAGTGAATTTACCTCGTCCGTCACTAATGAAGGACGAGGTTCACAGCCCACTCGTCCTTCATTGGACAAGTGTGTAGAAGGAGAAGAATGATGGTAAAGGAAGGACGAATGTACTAACCACTCGCTCTCAGCTCTGAACATTGCTATGGACGAGTGATTGACTTGGTGTTTTTCTTGCACCATCAGTTGCCCCCTTGTCCATGTGTCATCCAAGGACATGTAGTAATTTACTCCTCTGGACGGATGAGCTTTTTCTAATAATCAAAGATGCCACGCGTCACAATCTAATTGGTGATTCATTTTGTCGGTTCATTTTTTTCGAGACGAATGCCACGTGTCAGTGTCTGATTGGTCGTGTCGTTTCATATGCTCAGGTCAACCATCTATAAATAGTGGAATGCCCCCATTACCCTCTTACTTCTGAGATTTTTCCTCCTTGACATCCCTCGTCTAGAGCCTCGTCTAAGACTTTCCTGCGTCCATAGTTTCAGTACGTCCTAGATCTAGGTATTCCCTCTCTCCTCGTCTTTTAGGTTTTCAAAAATTTCCTTTTTAGAAAATGTCAGGAATCACCATTTCCTCGTCTAGTGATAGTACAGAAAAAGCCATAGACGAGTATTATGACGGGAGTAGTAATAACTCTAGTGATACTAGTAGTAGTAGCAGTAGGGGAAACACTACTGACGAGGAGTATGTCTCAGGGGTCCCTGGGGTTCCTTTAGAAGAAATACAAAAACAACTTAGGAAAACTGTAGGGTCCCAAGTAGGTACCTCGTCTTCCATCCCTCCGTCCAATCCTTTGGACGAGACAGAGGTAACTGTATATAGCTGTGCTGTAAATATCCCTTCAAAGACGGACGAGGAAAGATTAAACAACCTTAGGGAGTGGTACCAAATCTCAGACAAGTTTAATCCTAGATTACCCGTCCGTGGAGAGTGGTGTTGCAACCCTCATTTTGGAATAGGTGTATACGAGGCCTACCTTCTTGGAGGTCTTAGATTTCCTTTAAATTCTTTTACCAGAGAACTGCTATTTAGGTTAGGTTTAGGGGTGTGTCAGTTCAACCCAAATGCATGGAGGTTAATCGTCTCTATGCAAATTTTGTGGAGGGAAGTGTTTTGAGGGGATCGTCCTATTACTGTGGACGAGTTCCTCTATTGCTATAAACCTTCCGAGATTCATCAATCTCCTGGCTTTTATCAATTCACAGCCAGGAGTAAAGACTGTAGACTGGTGAAATCCCTGGCCTCGTCTGACAGAAAATGGAAGACGGAGTTTTTCTTCGTCTCTAGATTCTGGGCTGGAAATCCTATAGACGTTGGCCGGGATTCTTTGGGTCGTTTTACTGGGGACCTAGGGAACCTTCGTCCTGAGGGTAAGTCCCTTAGCTTTCCCCTTCTTTTCACTTGCTTTTCACTTATTAACTCATTTAATCTTGGTTTATTTTATTACAGCTGTTGGACGACCCACTTTGAGCAAGTTGCACCGTGACCGCGTCCACAGGGCTCGTCTACACGTAGACAGGGATTTCCACTCTTTGGTCACCCTTAGACGACTAGCTAAGTGGGGTTTAGGTCCTAACCCATCTGATATTGCCCTTGCACACGAGATCACAGTGAGAAAAAGTAAGTAAATTCTTTTGTATTCCTTAGACTTTTGCATTCCTTACATCTTTTATCTTCATTTTCTAAGTAAATCCTCTTCGTCCCTTTACAGGAATGGCAACCATGAGAGGTAACAAGGGGAAGGAAGTAGGTGTAGAAGGGAACCGTCCTGAGTTTGAACGCCAGGCTCGTCCCACTGCTGGGGAAAAAAGGAAAACTATCTCCAAAAACTTGGACCTGGAGAACCTCCCCAGCAGGCGAGGTAAAAAAGTTAAGCATGGCTCGTCCCAGGTGATCAAGCCCACTCCGTCCTCTCAGCAACCTGCCAAAGTTTATGAGGTTGACTCGTCCACTCCTGTGGAGTCTACTCCGTCTAAGACCCCTCCGTCCAAAACTGCGCCTTCCTCATCTCAACCATCCCAAAGGGCCCTCTCTAATATCATTGAAAATGAAGATTTGGCCTGGGAGCGTTTTAAAAGTGATGTGACGGACGAGGACATTAACGTCTGCTATGACATGTCCCTGAAGGACTTTGAACACTCTGGTGTTCATGACCTCTTCAAGGTAAAACTTTTTCCCTCGTCTTGACTAAATGTACATTTTTCTTCTTTTTCTTTTTGTTTAATCTAAACCTGTTTTGTTGTTGACTTTTTCCAGGGCATGTCTAAGTTCATAGCTGCATCCAGACAGGCCACTGGGTTGGACAAGACGAGGATTTTACTGGAGACAAGGATACAGGAGCTAAAAGAGGATGCTAGGCAATGGGCCGAGGTGGCTGCCAAGACGACGGGGGAGGCGAAGGATCTTAAAGCCTTGGTTGAGGAGTTGAAGGTTAATGCCGTAGAGAAAGATGCTCGTCTTGAAGACTTGCAAAAGAAGATCGACGAGCAAAGCATTCTCCTTTCCAAGGCTAAGGAAGATGCAGTGGCTGAGTTTAAAGCATCCAAGCAATATACAGATGCTTTGGACACCAACTACGCAGCAGGGTTTGAAGATTTTAGGATGGACGCTACTGAGAAATTCCCTGATGTGTACTTCAGCTCCATCGTGCTGAATCTGAACCCTGCCACCACTAGCTCTCTCCTTGGTCTTGACTCTGAGGACGCCAACATATAGGACGACGCCATAACTCAGCCTCAGGACGACCCCAATCCAGACTCAGTTTAGAAAACATTGATGACATTTATTATGTTTGAGTTTAGTTCTCTTTTTTTTTTTAAGAAAATATATGTAACTCAAATACATTTAATTCATCCATGTTTAAGGACGAATCTTGATAAAACAGTTGAAAGGGTGTTTAGGACGTTTCTAGTCCGCCCTTGATAAACAATTAAATGTGTACTGTTTGCTTTATGTGCATGGACGAGTGTTTATTTTCTATACTTGATTTTGTTTTACTCGTCTATATTTTATACACAAACTCAAACCATTTTTATTGGAATTCTCACTTGAGTGTAATTTATCCGTGTAAAATGATAACAAAACTTCACTCGAAATGGTTTGAGTAAATAGGCACTACTCGTCCTTAGACTTGCCTATGCTTTTATCTCGTCCATGAGATACCCTCTTCTTTGAAGTATGTGATTTAAACAAGTTCAAAACGCCCATGTTATCCCTCGTCCATGGTATGATTAGGTATCATCTTCTATCCTCCCCCATTCTATGGACGAGCATGCCCTGGTTTTGCTTGTGATTTAATGTGCCAGCTCTATCTCGTCCTTAGCTTTGGACGAGAGTGTTTTATTTCATCCTTAGAAGGAAAACTTGAGATTACATCTCTGCGTCTAGAGAATTTTCTCGTTTTGAGCTTTTCAGCTGTTTTCAAGTCATCATGAACAAAAAGCAGTGCTTGAATAATGGATTTACACAACATTATGTACATTCCACAAATATTGTTCACAATACATTGTTCATAGACGAGACATGTTTTAAGAAACTAATGTCTGCCTTAAAAGAAAACCAAACACAAACCAAACCATAAACTTGTCCTTAACATAACAACAAGACAAATTAAATCAACAGTCTTTTATGTAGAATAGTTTATGTAGTCTTCAGACTCGTTCGAAGTCATGTTCATCTACGCTTGCATTTTATTGATAGTACTTCCTCAAGTGCTCCACATTCCAAGGATGCTCTAACTTCCTCCCATCCAGTGCTTCCAAGTAATAAGACCCTTGTCTTTTGCAGTTGACGACTCTGTAGGGGCCTTCCCAATTTGGTCCCAACTTCCCATGAGCTGGGTTCTTTATTGCCAGGAAAACCCTTTTCAGAACGAGGTCTCCTACGCTGAAACGCCTTGGTTTCACCATTGCATCATACTGCCTAGCCATAAGGTTTCTGTACCTTGCCATCCTTTGTTCAGCGTCCATCCTTACCTAGTCTATGAGATCAAGGTTCAAACGGAGTTGCTCCTCATTATCTTTGTCTTGATACGCCGCCACTCTATGATTAGCCATATGCACTTCTGCAGGTATGACCGCTTCTGCTCCATAGGCTAGCTTGAAAGGAGTCTCCCCTGTAGGAGTTCTCGCAGTCGTCCTATATGCCCACAAAACACCTGGTAGCTCATCTGGCCATACTCCCTTAGCCCCCTCAAGCTGAGTCTTGATCAACTTTAGCAAGGATCGGTTTGCAACTTCTGCTTGGCCGTTACCTTGAGGGTGGGCTGGTGAGGAGTAGTGATTTTGAATTCCAAAATGTAGGCAAAAATCTCTAAAAAGTGCATTATCAAATTGTCGTCCGTTGTCCGATATCAGCACCCTGGGTACTCCAAATCTGCACACAATGTTTTTCCACACGAAATTTTTGACATTTTGTTGCGTAATGTTAGCCAAGGGTTCCGCTTCTACCCACTTGGTAAAATAATCAATACCAACTACGAGGAATTTCATTTGTCTCACGCCTAGTGGGAATGGACCCAGAATGTCTAGTCCCCATTGTGCAGAAGGCCAGGGGGCCGTCATTGGAGTCAAATACTCTGATGGTTGCCTGGGGACGTTGCCGAACCTCTGGCATTGGTCGCAGACCTTGACGTAGGCCTTAGCGTCAGCTTGCATGCTAGGTCAATAATACCCTGCACGAACGATTTTGTGGATGAGTGATCTGGCTCCTGAGTGATTGCCACACGCTCCTTCGTAGATTTCCCTTATTATGTAGTTTGCTTCGTCCGGTGCCAAACACCTTAGATAAGGCTGGGAAAAACCTCTTTTATAAAGAATCTCGTCCATTAGAACGTACCTAGCTGCCCTTACCCTCAGCTTTCTTGCTTCGTCCTTCTCTTCTGGGTGTCGTCCGTCTTTCAGGTACGACACAATTGGAGTCATCCAACTTGTCCTACCTTCTACCTGTTGTACTACTGGGATGTCTATACTTGGCATATACTGAATTTTATCAATTTCGTCTACGGCTTCACTCGCTGAGGCCTCTTTCGCCAAAGCATCAGCTTCCATGTTTTCTTCCCTTGGGATCTGAACGAAGTTCACTTCCTCAAACTTTTTTACAAGGCGCATCACTCTATTTAGATACTTCCTCATCCGCTCTTCCTTGGCTTCAAACACGCCATTCACTTGGCCTATGATTAGCTAAGAATCTCCCAGGACGAGGAGTGACTCTGCTTCAACGGACTTGGCCAATTCCATCCCTCTGAGAAGAGCTTTATACTCGGCTTCATTATTAGTTGTCTGGTACTGTAAACGAACCTTGTGTTTTAATTTGTCTCCCTTTGGAGATTGTAACACCACACCTACTCCTCCTGCGTACTGTGTAGACGAGCCATCCACATAAACCACCCACTTAATGCTTTCCTTCTCACCCATCTCGTCACAATTCAAAGTAAACTCTGCAATGAAATCTGCCAGAGCTTGAGCTTTTATGGCATGCCTTGGTTGATACTTTATGTCAAACTCACTAAGCTCGACGGCCCATTGGATCAAACGTCCTGCAGCCTCTAGTTTGTTCATTGCCTTTTTGAGTGGGTGATCTGTCATGACATTAATGATGTGGGCCTGAAAGTAATGCCTTAGCTTTCTGGAGGCTATTATCAATACAAAAGCCAATTTCTCCATCAACGGATATCATCTTTCTGCTCCCCTCAGTGCTCTGCTGGTATAGTACACAGGCCTTTGTACCTTGTCTTCCTCCCTCACTAATGCTGAACTCATAGCATATAGGGTAACTGCCAGATATAAATACAACTCTTCCCCTTGCACGGACGGGCTTAACAAAGGGGCCTTGGTGAGGTATGTCTTCAAATCTTCAAATGCTTTCTGACACTCATCATTCCATTCAAATGCTTTTTTAAGAACCTTAAAAAATGGCAGGCACTTGTCAGTAGCTTTAGAAACAAACCTGTTAAGGGCGGCGACTCGCCCGGTAAGTGATTGGACTTCTTTAACACTGCTCAGAGGCTTCATATTCAATATTGCGTGGATTTTATCAGGGTTTGCTTCGATTCCTCTATAGGAGACCATAAACCCCAGGAATTTTCCTGATGATACTCCAAAAGCACATTTGCTAGGATTTAACTTCATATGATAATGCCTCAATGTATTGAATGTTTCCTGCAAGTCGTCCAGATGCCTGTCTTCGTCCTGAGTTTTTACTAACATGCCGTCTATATAGACTTCCATATTCCGCCCGATCTGTGGACGAAACATATGATTGACCAACTGTTGGTATGTTGCCCCAGCATTTTTCAAACCGAAAGGCATCACTTCATAACAAAATAATCCCTGACTGGTGACAAAGGACGTCTTCTCTTGGTCTGCTTCGTCCATCCGAATCTGATTGTACCTCGAGAAAGCGTCCAAGAAACTGAGTAATTTGTGGCCCGCAGTAGAATCTACCAACTGATCAATGCGCGGTAACGGGTAACTATCCTTTGGGCAAGCCTTGTTTAGGTCAGTGAAATCAACGCACATTCTCCACTTGCCATTCGCCTTTTTGACCATAACTACGTTGGCCAACCACTCAGGATAGTATACCTCTCGAATGAACTTCGCCATAATCAGCTTCTGAACTTCCTCCTTAACAACATTGTCTCTCTCTGGGGCAAACACCCTCTTCTTTTGTCACACTGGTTTGGAGGAAGGGCATACACTCAGACGGTGGGTAATGACACTGGGATCTATGCCCGGCATATCTTCGTGACTCCATGCAAACACATCCCTATTTCTTTTCAAAAAACAAATGAGATCTTTCTTGATATTTGCTTTCAAATCTGCCCCAATCCTGGTACACCTCTCCGGGTTATTATTATCTAAAGGAACATCTTCCAACGCTTCAATAGGTTCTGCCACAACTTTCTTTTCTTCAATAGTCATTGTTTGAATTTGCTCGTCCGCAGCCAACATGGCCAGATAACACTCTCTTGCCGTTAGTTGGTCTCCCTGTACTTGACCTATCCCATGCTCCGTCGAGAACTTGACTGACAAGTGGTAGGTAGATGTTATGGCCTTCCATCTATTTAGAGTTGGCCTCCCAATTATGGCATTGTAAGAGGACGAACAATCAACCACAAGGAAGTTCACTTCCTTGGTAACTTGCTGCGGATATGCCCCCACTGTCACTGGTAACAAAATGTTGCCCACAAGTTGTATCTTCATTCCACCAAATCCCACTAGAGGGGAGCTTGCTTGTTGCAGCCGGTCTCGTCCTAACCTCATTTGCTGAAAGGCTAGATAATACAAAATATCAGCCGAGCTTCCGTTGTCTATCAACACCCTTCTGGTCTTGTAATCAACAATAAGAAGAGTGATGACAATAGCATCGTCATGGGGGTGGTGGATTTTCTCTGCGTCCTCGTCTATGAAGGTAATCGTCTGCTCGTCCGTAGTTCTCTCACTTGGTAATCGTCCAGAGAGTTGAACGTTCTGTACTGCTTTCAAATATGCCTTCTTCGACTTGGACGACTGTCCTGTAGGACTTCCCCCTAGGATGATCCTTATTTCTCCAAGCGGTGGTCGTGATGTCTCATCTACCTTTGCTTTCAATTTCTTATCCTTGTGGTCTCGTCCAAGAAAATTCCTCAACTTTCCTTACCTGATGAGATTTTCAATTTGTTGCTTCAAATCAAAGCATTCATCCGTATCATACCCATGATCCCTATGGAAACGACAATACTTGTTCCGATTGTGTTTGTTGGGATCCCCTTTCATCTTCTCTGGCCACTTCAAAGAAGACTCGTCTTTAATTTGCATAAGAACTTGCTTAAATGGCACGTTCAGGGGGGTATACTGTTGATTTCGTACTGAAGGGCCTGCTTTCTTTTCTCGATCCCTCTTATCTTCCGTCCGTCCCCTCTTAGGACGAGGACCTTGTTCCGACTAACGCGTTGTGTTGGCTTCAACCTTCTCAACTCTCTTCCTCTTCTTGGCTATGATAGCATCCTCTACATTCATGAAGTTCTGGGCTGAATGAACTAGCTCAGCCATAGTTTGAGGCGCCTGTTCATATAACTTATGGATAAATAGATCAGAATGAACGCCATTACAAAATGCTGCCAGGAGGAGTTTATCATCCACCTCGTCCACCGCCAAGGCATCCCTGTTGAAACGCGTGATGAAGGACCGCAAACTCTCATTCTCCCCTTGCTCTATGGTTAGCAAACTGGACGAAGAACGTTTGTGCCTCTGCCCTCCAATGAAATTATTGACGAACAACTTGCTCAGCTCTTCAAAGGACGCCACTGTATTAGGAGGTATTTTGCTGAACCACACTCGTGCTGGTCCTTTCAAGGTAGTAGGAAAAGCTCTGCACATTATTTCATCCAGAACTCCTTGAAGATGCATAGTAGTTTTAAAGGTGGCAATATGGTCAAAAGGGTCTCGCGTCCCGTCATACGAATCTAGAGGAGGCATCTTGAACTTAGGTGGCAAAGGATGAGCATTGACGGACGCCACAAAGAGGGAATCAGTCCTGTGAACTAAGTCTTCCACAGGGTTTGTTTTCCTCATGTTTTCCCTCATCTCGTCCATGACCCTTCTCATTTGATCCATTTCTCTTTCTAAGTGAGGTACCCTCCGTGAAATAGTACCTCTTGACTGATTGTCAGTTTCAACATTCCTTTCCTCCTCTTGACTCTGGGCCCGTTCTCCAGCATTCCGTTCATGAGGCTGCTTCCTTAACTCAAGTTGTCTAACCAACTCTTGGTTTTGACGAGTTAATTCTGCCATAGCGGCAGCCATGGATTGCACATGCTGGAATGAGGGTGGTTGCATGGTGAGTGCTGACTGACGGTCGCGGTGAGGGTTACTAGATGCGTCCCTACTATGTTGAGGGCCTGGACTCGTTGCCCTAGATCTTGTCCGAACCATTTCAACCCTTGATTGGAGAAAGAAACTATAGAACTTAATAAATTAAGTTCCAATGACAACAGATTTTTTACGTTGTTTCCCACAGACGGCGCCAACTGATAAATTCAAAGGAATCAATGGGTTGAAAAAATCTCCGGATGCTCTTGATCTAATAGAGTGAGTCCTGAAAAACCAAAGGAAATCAGCAGAGAAGACCGGTGGAAGCCGGCCTTTAATTCTCCGATGGTAAAGTTAGTAAATTGAAGGAGAGAAGAGCCCTCAATACTTAACTTATCTAAAATTTTACCCAAGAAAAAAGTCCCTTTACCTCTGCGCAGAAGGGCCTTTATATAGCGTTAGAAATCGGTTATTTCTCTTAATCGTCGTAGAGTTTGGAGGATTCAGAGGGTAACTTCCTTAACTGTCACAAAGGTCACCTTTTCGGGAACTGTGTTGAGATTCAAGCAATACAACTTTTGGTTGGAAGTGTGCTTAGTCTAACTCTTGGTGAATTTACCTCGTCCGTCACTAATGAAGGACGAGGTTCACAACCCACTCGTCCTTCATTGGACAAGTGTGTAGAAGGAGAAGAATGATGGTAAAGGAAGGACGAATGTACTAACCACTCGCTCTCAGCTCTGAACATTGCTATGGACGACCATATGGACAAGTGATTGACTTGGTGTTTTTCTTGCACCATCAGATTCCTCTACAATTCAAGGGCTTGGACAATGGAGAATACCAACCGGATGACAACAGACTATGGAAGAAAGTGTGGGGAATGCAAGTTCAGCCTAAGGTCCGAAACTTTCTGAGGAGGGCCATCAGGAACTCTATCCCAACAAAACAAAATCTGAGACGACGAATGGTTCTAACTGATGATGGCTATGATCACTGCCATGGTGAACCTGAGGATATGCTCCATGCACTTTGGTCGTGCCCCTCCATTTCTCTGGTTTGGACTCAGAACAGCATGTGGGATAACACGAGCCCCAACCCACGTTTCTCTTATTTCAAAGATTGGTGGAAACTATCATTGAAACAAGGAAGGACCTGAACTTGTTTGCCACAACAGTCTGGGTAATCTGGTACAAACGAAGCACGATGAGAACAAGCGGGAAACATGTACCTGTGCAGCAGCTGCATTATGAAGTGCAAAAGGCAAGATCAGCATTTATTCGAGCCAGTCAACCTCGTCCTCCTAAACAGATGCCTCACTCTGTTTCTTGGCCTATATGGAAGCCTTCACCATGGCCAAAACTCAAAGTTAATTTTGACGGAGCCGTTTTTAGGGAGAATCAATGCGCCGGGGTGGGTGTCATTGTTCATGATGCAGAGGGCAGGGTGTGTGCGTCTATGGCAAAGAGCTTTCATCTTCCGTTCTCTGTTGCTGCAGTAGAGGTGTTAGCAGC
Source organism: Quercus suber (assembly GCF_002906115.3). Lineage (NCBI taxonomy): Eukaryota > Viridiplantae > Streptophyta > Magnoliopsida > Fagales > Fagaceae > Quercus > Quercus suber. The sequence goes on from NW_027069830.1 coordinate 586,214, forward strand.
AAAAAAGGCCCTTCAGTTCACCAAGGATCTCAGGTTCCATTCAATCATCTTGGAGGGTGACTCGAAGATTGCCATTGACGGTCTGTTGAGCAAGAATTCTTCCCTGAACGAGTACGGTCATCTGCTGAGTGAAGCTAAAAAGGTGGCAGACCAGATGGATTTAGTGGAGTTTCGATTTGTGCCAAGACAAGCGAACAAGTCAGCTCATAATATTGCTAGACATGCGAGACATGTTAGCGAGTTTACAGTGTGGATGGAGGATGTTACTCCACACCTTGTTTTTGTAATTCAAGCCGATTCGACTATTCATCAATAAAATTACAGTATTCTTTCTCAAAAAAAAAAAAAAAAAAAACTAAACTAAAGATAAAGATAAAGGTATTATGAAAAAAGAAGTGCTACATCCACAACATTTTTCTTTTTTCACAACATTTTCATAACAAATCATATATGGTAAATTATTATTGGTTCTAATTTAAACTTACTAATAAATTACTTTTTTTCCCACCAATAACAACCTACTACTTAATTTGTTGTGAAAATGTCATGGACATAGCATTTCTTTTATGAAAATGTTAAGACATCTTGTTGTCGTCACAATGTTTTCAAAACTATTAAGGTGTCAATTTTTTACAAGTCAAAATAACAAAATTATAAAGGTATTATGAAAATGTTGTGCATTTTGTTGTGTTTTCAAAAAAAAATTGTTGGTTTAGTCAACTTTGTTGAGCTAAAATTCACTGTTTCACATACAGTTTTCTTGGGTTGACTTTTTGTATTTTTTTTTTTCTTTATGCACCATTTTAAGTATAAACGCATAGTTTTACTCTCAAAAACAAAAACTTAGGATAAAAAAAAATTTCATCCTTTATGTTTGGGTTAGTTTACAATTCCTCCTTAAACTTTAAAATCAAGCAATTTTTCCTTAATATTTTGAAAAATAGCAAATATGTCATATAGTTATTCTCTCAGTTAAACCCTAATAAAAGCTTATGAAAAATATTTTATTGTGTAATGTCTAAATACTCCCACTAAATTTTAACATTCCAAAAATTTTCTTCACGTATTTTGAGTTTTAGATGGTGGTAATTTTTGAAAAGTTGGAATNGGTAATACAGAATCCGATTTATGTGCAGAATATGAAACACTTTCGAATGTAACGTCTCTAAAACAGTTTGTGTGTCTTCCTTCCTCTACAGCTTCTCTCCCTTCCTCCGTCCGATCAGTAGCCACCCTCAGTCCGTTCAGTAGAGCCTTCCCAAGTTCAACGAATATTCAAGTTCTCCTATTTTTACCCGAACCCAAACCAAATCGGTCAGTCGACGCTGGATTGAAGCTCAATCCAAACCCATACCCAACCCCACACCTTTTCACTCTCGCCATAGCCGAAGCTCAACCCAATCCATCTTCAGAGTTCAAGGATTAGAAACTTATTAAGGTAATTTCTGAATGCTGAGATCAAATATTCGTTTTTTCCCTTTGCATGTAATCTGAGTTAAGTATTGATTGTGCGTTTACTCTGATTTGAGTGTGGCTTCTTAAGTTTTTCTCTGTTAGATTTTCCTGTATCTCTAATCATTATTATTGTTGCTTTTTTAGGTTTGTTGGGTTTGGTTTTGAACTGGGTTTGGTTTTGAACTGGGTTTGGATGCACGTATAGGGCATAAATTCATGTAAAAAATACAGTTAGCATGACAACGGTGGCCATTGTTAGGGAAAATTCTTTTTAATTCAACTGTATTTCAGGAAATTATGTTGGATGTGAAAATTGATTTTGAATTAGGGAAAATTGCTATTTAATTCAATGCTAAATGATCTTGAATTGAGAAGTTATTGGTTTTACAAGTTTCAAACTTACTGGCTTTTGCAAGCTTCCACTCTGTTAACTTATTAATATAATAGATATAATGTGTGTATAATGGATATGCATGCATATATCTACACACAGACCATAAAATGCACATCATGGACATCCACTATCACTGAACTAAATTGAGCTCATAAATGCCCTGTATATCTACTGTTTTGGGTTCCTAAAACCTTTGCTGCCACATTTTGTGTACAGATGCATAATTGATTGTCATAAGAGACTAGAATTGTCTTGAAGTTCTTAAAGTACTTATTTTTTTGTTATTAGAATTCCTAGTCTTTATACGAAAGGATTTAGAAATAGCCTAGATAATGGTTTTATTGTAGTCGATAATATTGATAGATTTCAATAACATTCCAACTTTTTTCAAGCGTGATTGCTATCTCCTACCTAAGTGTGACTGCTTACGAAAGTGTAGGTGTGATTGCCTAGTGTTTATTGCCGAAATTCCTAAAAATCCTACATCAAGTTTGGTATCTAAGCCCGTTGAAGCTTCTGTCTTGTGTACGATTAGCAGTCATTTGTGGGTTATGTTTGTTGATTAAGTACATCAATTCATTATTATTATCATCTACTACATGTGGGTTGGAAAGGGAACTTAGTGGCCTTTGAGGGTCACCAATCCTTTCCTAATAGGTTGGATTAGGTTAGGGGGAGCATTAAGATTTGTGGTGGCTTGTGGCTTGTGGCCTTTTTGTAAGGCTTGTGGCTTTTTATAGAAAAATGCTAGATAATCTGTTTTTTTATTCTTCTTGCAAGAAATTTAAGAATTCTTTTTCCATTTCTGTCTCGGTTGTATCCATACTCTCAAAATTGTTTAGGGGTAGTTGGGTACCTTTTAGAACTATGTTTTAGTATTTTCTAATGGTGTTTTTTGTGGTGCTTAGTTGATTCATTGGGTTGCATTTTGCTGTGTTCATTTTGTTGGTTTACTTTGTTTGATTTTGACATTGATTCGCACGTTGGTTGGTTGGTTAGGTTGCTTATACATTCTGCAACTATGGGTCCTTTTTGTTTATGCCTTGCAGCCATGAACATTAGGATCAAGTTAGGCATATATGCTCAAGCTAGGTGTTTTATATTTTAGTGTTTTAATTTAACTCTTCCTTGATATCATGATGCATAATTCAGATGAGCAATTATATGTTTTCAATTTTTTCTCAATCTCTTCACTTCTCTCTCTCTCTCTCTCTCTCTCTCTCTCTCTCTCTCTCTCTCTGTATTTGTTTCTGTCAGTTTGTTCTAGAACCCTGTTGAAATACTTGCTTGTCTAACATGATTGCATGCGTGTCAGATATGCAGCAACTGCGAAATGTGGTTCCTGGACCCGCGGAAGGTACACAATTGACACAGCAGCCGGGTCATCGATCCACGGCGCTATGGAGACGCCTGCCGGTCAGGTACGTAGTTGTACTGAACTTTGGACATGTCGAAATCATTGTTTTTATTTCTGTAGGGTTCTTTGATCATTTGTAAATAGATGTTGGACATGGTAGCATTTCAGTTTTGGTTTAGGCAGAATTTTATTTAATCCAAAGAGAAAATGGTATGAAGCAGAAATAATCGTGAAATTAAAAACACTCTTTCATTAACAGCAGTACCTGAAAATGGTATGGAGTAGAAATATTCAAAGGCAGTAGATCTCATTCGGAAGCTATAGTAATCAATTAAAATGAATCCGCTGCCATTATTTTCGCAAATATGCACACACAATTAGGCGTGGCTACACATAAGACAACTTTGTTGATTCCTAATTCCCTACTCCATTTGACATAGTGAGGCACTTGGTTCATTCATTTCAAAACCTAATGCCCATCACCTCAGTGCTAATTTTATAAAATGTCATTGACCTTGAATTGATCCAATCCAATCTGCATTGAGCTAGAGTGAATAACTAGTTAACATCATAACTAACATATTGTAAAATGTTTGTAGCTAACTAGTTAGTCTACTATTTCTTGCATATCCTAAGACAGTGCTCTTTCGTGTGCAGGTAGTGCCAGGCGTGCTAAAGTGCAGGCACCGATCTTGCAAGTTACCTCGGCATGGGCTAGACCCCCGAATTGCTCGGTACATAACTGAGGCGGGATTTGAAGGGTTATTCAAGGTTCCAAACTTGGAAGTGGATCACGCGTTGATCACAGCACTAGTTGAGCGTTGGCGTCCGGAGACGCACACATTCCACCTACCGCATGGAGAGATGGGCATCACCTTACAAGATATCGAGGTGATGCTAGGGTTCCTATTGATGGGTTGCCAGTGACTGGGAGTGTCAAGTTGGGTGGCCAGCGTTGTGTCTTGAGCTACTGGGTCATCGTCCGCCAGGAGTTACAAACAGTTACGCGGGAATATTTTATTTCCAAAAAGCCACGCTGGATTGCCAGTGTGGCAAGAACCAGCATAAAACTCGGTTTTTGGATATCCGAGTAAAGTAAGTAAATCGGCTTTAAAATTACCGAGTATTGAAACAGGGGCACGCCCCTATATAGTTTCAAAACAGGGGCATAACGCCAAATATTTTTGCCCAAAGGGGCAAAAGGCCAGATAGTCCGGCTTATTGGTACTATATTTTATCTACCTCGATGTGTGTGCCAAAATCATGATTTTAAAAAAAATATTGCTTTTTTGATAACAGAATAATGGATATGTTTAAAATAATAGAATTTACCTTTGTTAGAAGGTTGATTACTCAAATTTTCATGTTTAAGGTCAAAATGACCAAAATGCCCATGTTGACCAATCTTTGACGGAGTGGACTAGCAGTTAAACTATGTTAAATTTTTACCCATATGCTAAACTTCATCTTTTCATGTAAAATTAATTTTTCCAACTATTGTTCTAAAGTTTGACTGTAATTAACCGCCAACCCACATTTTGACCTTGTTTTTACCAAAAAAATTCGAACCATTGGATTGGAAAATTTTATTTTCCATGTCATAGATAATTTAATTCCCTTCAATTTGATAGTTCACAAGCCTAGATCAAAATTAAAACGAGCAAGATATCAAAAAAAAAAAAAAATGATTGCCAACTAAAATTTTTGACGTCTAATTTAAGTTTAATTAATTATTATAAGTAAACAACCTCAGAATGACGGATTAAAATTGGCTTGTCTTAAGTTTTAAGTAAAACTAGTCGCTAACCTATGCAATGCACGAGATTGTTTTAAATCAAATGTTAACATGTTCAGGTTTATACATTTCTCAAATTTCAATTATTGAAAGCTAAATTGGGTTTAATATAAGATGAAACATGTAATATTATGAAGTAATATTAAAAATGAGATAAATACAAATATTATGAAATAATATATTGCAATAATCGTAATGTGCTATTACATTTGGTTTAATAAGTATTACTAAAGAACCAGTAAATAGAATAAATATACAATTGTTCTTACATCTTCAAGCTTTATCCAATGCTTTTCAAGAATGTATTTCCTCCCTTTCTTAGGTTCTTCTCTTTTCTCAACTTCTTCAAGCTACTTAATTTTTCGCCAAATTAGTATCAAGTATAACACCAAATTATACCAATTCATCAAAGATTTACAATGTAAAACCAAACACTCTTAATGTCAATAAATTTCATAATAACCCCACCCAACTATTGAATTATTAAAAAAGTTCAACATTTCTATAATCTTTATGAAAATAAGTATTCCATTGGTTTTCATTATGAAATTCAAAAATAAATAACAAAATAGATTATTCACACACAAAAAAACTTCAATATATCCAAGTCATAAATAAAATACCAATACATATTGTGTTAAGGTGGAAAATGGTACTATCTTTTGCCATATATAAATACAACATGACCTATGACTCTACATTTGTGGTGAGCATAGGTTTTTTCCTTGGTCATGGTAATCACACCTATTTTATTATGTTTATTTTGCTTGCTGACTAAGTTTGAGAAAGTGTAATCCTATGAGTAAACCTAGTATTTCAGTCAGATGTGGCCATTTATGGTTGCACACCTATTACCCACCAAAAATGGTGCCATGCATCAGTTTTCACACTACGGCTTGCATTGACTCTTTAAGCAGTATTGTAGAGACTATAAATAAATTAAAAATGTGAATCCAAAACAAAGCACTTACTGATCTTTGAATTTAGCAGTCTCAGGAATGTCCAAATCAATATAAACTCTTGTTCCAGTTGTTGACGATAAGTTATACTCTCCTGCAATGCACGGATTCATTAGGAAAAAAAAAGTACAATTATCTATATATAAACTTATATTTGTTGTAAAAAGGTCATTGCATTCAGGCCCATCAGCTACCTAAAAAGAGAAAGTACCCACTACAAGTACCTTACTTGGAATCAGAGTTTCATTAATTTTTATTTTTTAGAATGCTAAATACTTGCTGATATGATCATTTGAAAGTACTATGCACAAATATTCATCATAACAATAGCATATCACTAACTCCAACCAAATGTACAACAACCAATTATGCATAATACAAAATACAAAATACAAAACCAAGCAAAAGCCTGTTGGAAAAACTGATTTTGCATCTCATACAAAACCCACAGCGAAAGCAACATAAGAATCTATTTCATTCATGATAGATAACATGTAACCTTGAATTATAGAACAAAGAAAAGAAAGCGTACCTTAGTGTAGTAAAATTCAAAAGCAAGACATGAGAATACCTTTAATCTTCATCCCAATTCCACATGGTACCCAAGATGAGTGGTCTCTCAATTAGTTTTTGTGTGCGTTGATTTCCTTTTGGAAAAGTGTATTTCGAAGATCCTGTAAAGAAAAAACTGTTTTCTCTTCCTTTTAATCATACGTATGTTTTTTTAACTGTCTTAGCAGTTACTTTATTTAATAACTCTTATTAAATAAATAATTGATTATCTAATTGGGTTAGCCTTTTGGGCCAGCCCAATTAGGCTTAAGTGTGTGGCTTAGGATGACCAAAGGGACTAATAAGGCTCTAGCTCTAATGGGCCTCAGACTTATCTGTCAACTATTGACAAGTCCAAAATTACCATTAATTATATAATAAGTACCACTATAGAAATATAATTGCACTCTAGGACTTATTAGTAAATTATTTCCCGAGACTCTAATATGATATCATTTGACCCCTCCATGAAATATCTGTAGTGAACAAAGTCATGATAAACTATCACTTTGTAAACAACAATTTTATTCCTTGAGTGCCCAGTTTAATCTTTTAGTTATTCATATTTATGAAATCTAATTTCATAAAATATGAACTTTAGTAACTCTTTACTAAAATGGTCGACCTTGAATAACCAGTTCTCATTAAACTTATCTCAAAGGGATATTTTGTGTCTCTATAGAAAGAGATTATGAATTCCATTTTGAGAATATGTGTTCCCTCAAAACTATATGTGGTTACCCAACATACTGAGGTTTTGACCGTCAAACTAGATCTCACTCCTGATATATCAAAGTAACCTACATTTCATGATCGGGTTCACTATCCTCTTAGGATTGAGAGTCTATGAAATTAGAAGTCATGAGATTAATTATTCAGATAGTTTGTTAATTGAATAATTAATCTCATAGCGGTCTAGTTTAATATGTCTTACACACTTAAGACATATCAACACATCAACTAGAAGTCTCCACTTCCATGATCAAGACAAACCATCTTAATTGATGCGTTATAGTTTTCGCAGATGAAACGCCCAATTTTATCACTGACTATGAACTATATTTTGAGTTTACAAGGAATATGTGATTTATATTTTCTATAACTAAATCACATAAATCACATACAATGCGTCTCAAGGACTATGATCACATTAGTTCATTTATAAATAGTCTCATATAATTAAACAGTTTAATTATTTATAACATGCCAATAAATTGGATTTTAGGGCACAAACCCTAACAAACTACCACTTGCTCTCAAAGACAATTTTGCATATATCTGACACTTATTTCCCTTTAGACTAAGCCATAGTTACATTAAGGCAAGGTCTGGAAAGAAGTTTCAACCAAATTTATTGCATAAATTATCTTTTCTACTACTACATCCCAAGCTCTAGTATTTCTTTATTAAGATGATACTTACGCTTAATGTGTATTTTCACCACTTAGAGTGAACACATATCTTAAAGTCAAACTTCATGAATCACAATCAAACTACAAGTTAGTATTTGTATAACTAGTAACCATCAAATCGTCACTTCGGTGGATAAGCATATAATCCCTTATTCTCCTAAGATATTTGAGTATATGCTTTACTCCCACTAAATTAAGTGATCCTAGATTCAATTGATATTTGCTTACCATGCCTACTGCAAAGTAGATACTTGACCTAGCATATAGAATGGCATAACTGAGACTCCCTATGAACTAGTATAAGGAACTCTCTTCATATGCTCTTTCTTTTATAAGTCTTAGGACTATAGTCTTTTACAAAAGAACTTCAAGCTTAAAAGGAAGGAATCCTTTCTTGAAGTATCACATGCTATATTTGGCTAGAATCTAATCTATTTAAGCAGTTTGAGATTGACCCAACATCTTAATTTCTGAGTCATATCAAAGTTTAACTCTTAGGATGTGACCAATCTAACCCATGTACTTTATATCAAACTGGCCTTGACAACAAAAATTCTATTGATGACAATATCTATTCATCATTCTAAATGATTAGAATGTCATCAACATACAGTAAGAGATTTATTATTCTATATAGCTTTTACACACATAAGGCATTTCACTACTTGATCAAAATCAAAAAATTTGATTGCTTGATCAAAGATGATATTGTGTGATCTAAATGCTTGCTTAAAAAAAAAAAAAAAAAATTCAAAGGAATCTAAACTGAGAGGCCTGGCTACCTTGAATTAGTCATAAAACTATGAGGCCTGGCTACGTTGAATTAGTCATAAAACTTGTGGTTGTCCTTTGTTGTTATTGGGGGTTCAATTTTTTTTTTCGTTGAATCTAAGTCTTTCAAATTCTCAATCGAGGAGGGAGGTATGTATTTCATGTTACACATTTTTGAGCAAAGTCAGGATTCTCTCCAATCACTTTTCATGGGTAGAGAAAGAACTAAGTGTTTGCTAGCTATTGTGGAGGATCTAATGTCTAATAAAACTCCTGGTAACTTTGCATGAACCTTTATGGATGATGTGAAATTTTTTATTTTGCAATTGGGTTCCAATTCACATGGCAGTTTTTTAATGATCTCGGAACTCATCCATGGCCATTGAAAGGATTTATCGTGGTGCCAAAAGGGAAAGCTGGTAATGGGTGACGAGGTTTTGGATTTCATCTAAGGAAAGCAATTGCACCTGGGACATTTGCCACCAAACAGCCTTTTAACTCTGTCCTGAAACTGATAGTGGAGAATCACAAAACTTTTCTACAGGCAGCGATAGAGGGTGATCAAAGAGAGGGTGGTGGTAGCAGAAAAGGAAAGCAATTAATGCCAGAGTTTCAAATTTCAACTGAATCAAATTTAAGCCATAAAAGCCACAATATACATGATTTGAATGCTGGGAAGAAACAAGCAATGACTAAGGCTAAATTGTTGGTTGTGATTACAAAGAGCAACAACGGTGTCAATGATTCACTTTTAACGTTGGATGTTGGCCTGAGATTGGAGCGTGGGCGAGATGGTGAGTGGGAGGTAAAATGGTCCAAGGTCAAGGAAGTGGGCCGCATAGAAAAACCCAAAGACAAAAACTTTAAGCCTGAAGATAAAAGCCATTTTAAACCCACAGCTCCCTTCAATGCAAAGCCCAAACTTAATCCCAAGCCTATCACAGTTTGGCGGCCCAAACCAAAGAAAACACTTTAAAATGGTGTGACCCACCCAGGTAACTTGACTTCTGCTTCAAAGAGCTTAGTTAGCGATCCTCGCAAAGGCGATGTGGATTCTAACTCGGAACTACCTTAAGTGACTCCCAAGCTTGTTGAGGCTAGCCCAGTTGATGAAAGCCTCTGACGGTGCCGATATTGACCTTATCAGCGTCGATGAGCCCTATAATGAGATTCTTGGCTCCGATGAGTTTGATATAGTGTTTCTCAGCTTTGATGAGCCCGATGAGTTTGATGAGTTAGCAAAAACCTCCGATGGTGAAGAGAAATTGCGCAGAGACATCCGTTTGATACTTCAGGAGAATTCTGGCAATGTTAGCAAGAAGTGGGGGAATTTAGAACAGTGGGTGCTTGAACTTCGAGATGGAAGAAGAGTGGCGATTCTAATTCAAATTTCTCTGCCTCCAGGTGAAGTCACAGAGGTATTGGAAGAGCAAACCCAATTGGCCTTGGTCCCCTTGAAGTGTTCAGATGTTGTGGAGGTGTCATTAGCCCAAGTTGATGAGAATGACAGACACTTGTTCAGAGTCTTCTGAGCTACCTAATGTAGGGGGTTTGTTGCCTCTTAGTGTGGAACCACTGGCCTTTTCTCTACCCTTGGCAATGGAAGGGCAGGAAATGTTGGGTGTGGAGAATTTAGTGAGAGGAGAAGCTAATTCTGAGTCGTTCCAAAGCAAATTTAAAGGGTTTGATAACTTACTGGGTATGTCCCTAAAAGGTTTGGAAAATCAAGCAACCACCTTTTTATTGGCTGTTAAGCCTGAATTACACAGTAGGGCTACTTTGGAAAAAAAAAATCACGTGATTTGAGGAGTTCTAGAGTGAAAGGTATTAGAGAGTTGAAGGGTCTATTCAGCTCAATTAATTATGGTTCTACTTCAACTAGGCGTAGTGGTATTATTAGGGATTTGGCTCTTTTTGTTCCTAAATGAATCTAAAGATAATTTCCTGGAATGTCAGAGGATTGAATGAGGCTGGGAAGAGACTTTAGATTCGTAATTTGTTGCGTGCATGGAGACCTGATATTTTCTGTTTGCAGGAGACTAAACTTGAATGGATTATTAGAGGAATAGTCAAAAGTATATGGAGCTATCCATATGTTGACTGGTTGTACTTGGGTTCAAAAGGTGCTTCTGGAGGTATTGTATTGATATGGGATTGAAGGGTAGTGGAAAAGGTGGAAGAAGCAATAGGGCGCTTTTCTGTTTCATGCAGATTTAAGAACGTAGGTGGTCAATTTAAGTGGGCTTTTATAGGTTTATATGGGCCAAATTCGAACAAGAGGCGTAGGAAGATGTGGGAGGAACTAATAGGGCTGATTAGTTGGTGGGATGTGCCATGTTGCCTAGGAGTTGACTTTAATATAATTCACTTCCTATCGAAAAGTTTAGGGGCTCCAACTTGTACTCGGGCTATGTATGCATTTTCAGATTTTATCTCTCTTTATGGGTTGATGGATATACCTTTGGAAGGAAGCCTATATACTTAGTCCAACAATTCCTTTACCTCTGGAATAGACATGTTTCTCTTCTCTCCGCTTTTGGCGGATCATTTCACTCTATTTGCATAGAAAAGGTTGTCTAAGGTACTTTCTGACCACTACCCAATTCTATTGGAGGGGGGAGTCATCGGCGAGGTAGAACTCCTTTTCATTTTGAAAATATGTGGTTGAAGGCGGAGAATTTTGTTGATAAAGTGAAAACCTGGTGGGCATCCTATTTGTTCCAAGGCAATCCGTGTTTTATACTAGCTAAGAAGTTGGTAACCTTGAAGTTGGACCTGAAAAAATGGAACGAAGTGGAGTTTGGCAATGTCACTTTAAAGAAACAACAGTTATGGAACAAATTGAATGACTTGGATGTTAGAGAGGAGACTCAACGTTTAACAGCTGAGGAGAAGTTAGAACAAGTTAATTTTTGTATCGAGATTGAAAAGCTTACTCTTTTAGAAGAGATTAGTTGGAGGCAGAAGTCTAGGATGCTACACTTGAGGAAGGGGGACACAAATACAAATTTTTTCATAGAATGGCTAATTCCAATGGAAGAAATAACGGTATTGAGAACCTTATGGTTGATGGAACCTTGTCTTCTAATCAAGGTATGATTACTAATTGTATTACTCAATTCTTTATGAAATTATACTCGAAGCAGCAAATTGTTCGACCTTTTCCAGAAGTCTTGGTATTTCCTAGGATATCCGATGATAATGTTGATTGGTTAGATAGACCCTTTGAGGAGGCAGAAATTTTTGATGTCATACAGAATTTTAATGGTGACAAAGTGCCTGGACCTAATAGGTTTCCAATGGCCTTCTTCCAAGCATGTTGGGGTATTCTCAAAACTGATCTTATGGCTATAATTCACCATTTTGTTGCTAAAGGTCAGTTTGAGAAAAGCTTGAATGCAATGTTCATCACTCTTATCCCTAAAAAAAAATCCAGCAATTGAAGTCAAGGATTTTCACCCCATTAGTCTTATTGGGGGGGGGGGGGGGGGGGGTGGGGGGGGGGGTGGGTTTATAAAATCATTGCTAAGGTCTTAGCCACCAGACTTCGCACGGTCATGGAAGATATAATTTCTCCTTCTCAAAATGCTTTTGTGAGGAACATATAGATTCTTGACCTTGTGCTTATTGCTAACGAATGCCTCGACAGTAGAGTGAAATCTAGTTTGCCAGGGATACTTTGCAAATTAGATGTTGAGAAGGCTTTTGATCATGTCAACTGGGGTTTTCTTATGTAGTTACTAGAACGGAGTGGGTTCTCTGCTAAATGGAGGCAATGGAATTTCTTTTGTATATCTACAATTTGTTTCTCTATCTTGATAAATGGGACTCCTTGTGGGTATTTTGAGAGCTCCAGGGGGTTGAGACAAGGTGACCCATTGTCCCCTTTGTTGTTTGTCTTGGTGATGGAAGCCCTTGGAAGAATGTTAGATAAAGCTGTCCATGATGGTCATATGTCAGGCTTTGGTGTAGGTCGTTTAGAGGGAAGATCTTTGGCAGTGTCACATTTACTCTTTGCGGACGACACTTTAATTTTTTGTGATGCTGATTTGGATCAAATTTTGTTTCTCCATATGATTCTCATTTGGTTTGAGGCGGTTTCTGGTTTAAAGATAAATTTGAGCAAGTTAGAGCTGGTTCCCGTTGGTATGGTGCATAATCTTAACTTATTGTTGAATGTTCTTGGTTGTAAACAAGGTACCCTTCCAATGAAATATTTAGGCCTACCTTGGGAGCTCAATGCAAGGATAAGATAATTTGGAACCCAATTCTAGAGAATATAGAATAGAGATTAGCAGGATGGAAATGTTTGTACTTATCCAAGGGAGGTAGAGTCACTTTAATTAAAAGCACTCTTTCTAATTTACCCACTTATTTTCTATCTTTATTTCCTATTCCTGCTTCTGTGGCTAACCAAATTGAGAAACTTCAGAGGGACTTTTTATGGGGTGGCGTTGGTGATGAACCAAAATTCCATTTGGTTAAATGGGCTACTGTTTGCACTCCCATTGCTTTGGTTGGTTTAGGGATAAGAAAGGTAAGACTTTTAATGAAGTTCTGCTTGGGAAATGGCTATGGAGATTTGGGATGGAGAGGATTACCCTTTGGAGGCAAGTGATAGCCGTGAAATATGGTTGTGTATGGGGTAGTTGGTGTACTAGGCCTACTAATGGTCCATATGGTGTTGGCTTGTAGAAAAAATATTAGTCGGGGATGGCCTACTTTCTCTTGCCACATTCTATATGATATTGGGGATGGGTCTAGGGTGAAATTTTGGCAAGGCCGTTGGTGTGGTGAAACATCTCTTGTAGTTAGCTATCCTGAATTATTTAGATTTTGCAAAGATCAAGAGGTTAGTGTGGTTGAGGTTATGAAGTTTGATAATAGAATCCTGTTTTGGGATGTAAGTTTCTTTAGGGGTGTGCATGCTTGGGAACTAGAGGCACTGGCCAGTTTCATGGATACCATATATGGTGCGTTGGTTAGAGGGCTTGGAGAGGATAAGATGTGCTGGAAATTTGTTATAGAGAAGGGCTTCATGGTTAGGGATTATTACAATCTCTTAGTGGCTCTAATGACTATTGATTTCCTTGGAAAAGTATTTGGAAGCAGAAGATTCCTTCTTAAGTAGCTTTCTTTGTTTGGACTGTTGCTTTAGGGAAATGCTTAACTATTGACAATTTACGAAGAAGGAAGGTTTGGATATTAGACTAGTGCTACATGTGCAAGTGTAATGGGGAATCAGTTGATCATTTTTTTCTTCATTGTTCGGTTGCAATGGATATGTGGGCTATGGTATTTGGATTGTTTGGAGTGAGTTAGGTTATGCCGCAATCTGTAGTAGGGCTTCTAGCATGTTGGCAAGGCAGTTTTGGTTGTCATCAAAATGGGTATATATGGCTTATGGTTCCCTATTGCTTATTGTGGTGCCTTTGGAGGGAGAGAAATAGTCAGTGTTTTGAAGATAAGGAGAGATCCATATCAGACTTGAAGCTATTTTTCTCTAAAACTTTAATGGATTGGTTGGTTGCATTGTGGAACCAATCCTTTTCCTCCTTTCTTGATTTCTTAGATTCTTGTAATTTTTGTTCTTGATTGTTTGTCCCCTTGTACACTCCCTGTGTACTAGGGTGTTCCATTTTTTTGAGATCAATAAACTTTTACTTATCAAAAAAAAAAAAAAAATTGTCCATAAATGGATTTTAAGCAATTTGCATACTAAAAGCAATTGGTTCTTTGCTATGAACTAGTCTAGTTACATCATATAGATGTGTTCCTCAAGATTACCACTGAAAGAAGCTTTCTTGATATCGATTGCTATATTTCATCCAATTGAAATATAATGGATAAGAGAATCTAGATAGAGTTAAACATGACTATTGATGAAAAGATATTTTCATAATCGATCTATTTCTTTCTAAATAAATCTTTTCACCATTAGTCTTGACTTTGAAGGTTTACACCTTCTAATCTATCAATCTCATTTTTTTTGTAGATCTATTTAAAAATAATAGGCTTAATGCCATTAGGCACCTCTACAAGTTCTAGACTTTAAATAGAATCTAATTCTAATTTCATAACTTTGATCTAGTAATCCATATTCATATCATCTATTGCCTCTACATGGGATTGAGGATCAAATTCATATCCTTATGGGATGACTTCACAAGTTTATCCCAAAAGTATGAATTTATTAAGTAATTTGATAATCCTCCCACTCCGTTATGGTACTAGTGTACTAGCTATTTATAGAATAGTGTCTTGTGGTGTATCTAATACAGCTATCTTATTTCTAAATGTATTTTATAGTTGTCCTACAACAAATCCTGTCATTTTTCTTCTAGAACAATTCTACCTTTAGCTTTAAGATTATTTACATAGTCATTATCTAGAAACTTTGTATTTGTACTTTACAAACACCTTGTCATATTTATGACTACTAAAATAATCTTCTGCAATTCCTTGTGGATACCCAACATTAACACACATTTTTTTACCTTTTGATTCCAATTTGTCAGACGTCCTTTCTAGCAAAAGTGTTGGACATCTCCAAAAGTTGAAGTATCATATACTAGGTTTTCACCCAATTCACAATTTGACAAATGTCCTAGGAACAAACTTTTGAAATCAATTTTATAAAATATATAGTAATAATTAGAGTATATCTCTAAAAGAAATAAGCAAATGGAAATACTTATCCTGTACTTTAAATGAATTTGAATTAAGTCATATTGGTCCCAGCCTTAGCTTTTAGGATGTCTTCAGTTGCGTAGAACTCACTCATCAACTCAGATAATATAAAAGGAATTTATTTGTTTTCAAAACAATATGAATTGATCAAATGATTCTAACAAGGATTTGTGGATCATATCCATATGAGATTAACAATTAATCTCTACATCCAAGAATTCCAATTCATTTAAAGATGAAAATATTTTCATAAAATGATATAGAATTGGAACTTCTTAAGCCTTTCTTAGCACTCAATATGATTCATACCAAACATCTCATTTAGACTTAATATAAAGTCTAAAACTAGTGCTAACTTTTGCATCTCATGTTGTAGCACAATTGAGATAGAAGCCAATGTAACATTTTAGTATCTCAATAAGACTATGATCACTTCATAATCTATCTTCCAAAATACATCATGTAAAGGAAAATTATGACAATGCTGAATCAGAACATATTTATGTACTTCAGCTCCTTTAAGCACAATGTCAAAAATTGTTTCTTAGTCAATGCAATTTAATTAAAATAGTAGCTAGAGAACAAAAATTTATGACAACTTTAATTTAAGACTATGGACATAATTACAAGGACATTACAATTTTGCATCCACAACCATATAATATGGAACCCATAAAAACATATTATATTAGGTGCAATGACAACTCAATCTTGTAATTAATATTCCTTGATAGCGAGGTCATACCAATTACTATGATTAGGCGAGAACTGTTCTTATTATTAATGCTATCATGGAAACTCTTACCAAACAAAAATAATTTGCCGCTCTTCCTTTAGTCTCTAAGTAATAATGACATAGCTCCGTTGGGAGGTTAACATTACACTTAGTCTAATGTACACCATTGCCTAGATTCTATGTGAGTCACCAAGTAACTCCATGGTAGCATGGTCATTCTCAATGTAAAAACACACTTCATCCATCATTAATACCATGAATTAAACACCCTCCGTAGGGAGCAAGGCATATATGCCAAGGCGAAGTGCCTAATCACACTACTATAAACTGACAATGGAGGCTGTGAGACTCAACCCTTGAATCTCTCTCCCACTGGAAATTTTAAAACAAGTGGATTGTTTTTAAATCATTGTGATCTCATCACAATTTTTGCCATACACATCAAATGTGTTTAATTGTTTAAATTTGATGTGATTGGACTAAGTCACATCATAATAGCGTAATGAACATTTGCGTAATCACAAAGAAGTTTAATCATATAATCCGTGAAGTAAATACCCTCTGAATGGAATGCAAAGCTTAAGGCCAAGACAAGGTACCTACTTGCATTACAATAAATTTAACAAAAGGGTTATTTTAAATCCAACACTCTCACATGTTATTTGGGTTTTCTTTAGAATATTGTGATCTCATCACAATTTATAACCTTGGACTTGTTAAAGATTCTAATCTCATTAGAATCACTAACTAAAATGGAAGTCCTAAACTATTTAGGATTCCATATACTCTAGTGGATCAAAAAATTAGTTATATAGAACTCTATCTTTAACTTACTTGATAAAGAATTCTAATCTCATTAGAATCTATATAACTTTTAATTAGAGTTTTAATCTCATTAAAAACTTTTAATTAAAATAAATTGAGGACTTTTAATCATACAATAATTCCAATCTTATTAGAATGTTTCTTAAAAGACAAGTCCTAAACTATTTAGGACTAAGAGTTCTATTTAACTAATATTTTTTAATCTTATTAGGCCTTTTAGTTAAATAATGATTAATAAATATCCTTAACTTTTAAGGACTATAAAATTAATCACTTTAACCACCGTACACCCTTGGTGTGATGGTCACTCCACATGTATAAGTACTTGTGAGGTGTGGGGGGCAAGGGCTAGGGTTCAAGTCTCCAGGAAGGAGTTTCACACACATATACACTTAGATTATTCTAGAGTAGAATTCTATCTTGTATAGATCAAACATTAAGGTTTTCAAGATCAAGAACCTTAAAATGTTAGAAGCCCTTGAAAACAAAATCCTAATCTCATTAGGACTAAATTTAATTAAAGGAATACTTTAATGCTACCATTAACTTAAACTGTTTGACTATAAATATATAAATCATATCATGCAAGACTAACAATAGTACACTGTACACGTTTACCATTGAAGAAAAAAAAAAAAAAATACAATCATACATGTATGTCCAGCCAAAAGTAAAACCCCACTTGATACCATATAATAACTAAGATAGATGTGAGTCCACAATATACATTTATATATGCCTATAGGTCCATGACAATTCAATGAATAAGAATTGATCGCGCCATATGCATGTACTCATATACGTTAATGGCATCAGCAACAGTTATTGAATGAAATTCAACAACTGTGCCTAATTGTCAACTATATCCATAATACAATTACCATCAAGACACGGCACCATTAAAAGCATGAATATAATAAGCAAAACGTAATGCTCAGACTTGATTTATATTCAAGTTTTAGCAAGTCCAAGCGGTGCAAAAACGTCCAAGCGGTGCATCTTTGACCATGGGAATCACGGATCAAGATTGTACCCATATATAAATATATATATGCCCAGTCAGTATCCGACACTTCAATTAATATATCACATATATCAACCTCAGCATATATGTTTATTGAACAATAATTCTAAAACAAAAATATGCGCATATAGGTTTATTGAACAATAATTCTAAAAAAATATGCAGAAAAATTACTGCAGAATTTTGAAACATAAAAAAAAAACATAAAAAAAAAAAAAAAAAAGAAGAAAAAAAGAAAAAAAAGACTGATTTTGTTTAATTCTAAAACTCAATCACATGNTAACTTTTATATTATTATATATATATATATATATACACACACACACATACATATATATATATATATTTTATAAATATAAAAAATAGCGGTAAACCTGAAACAGTACACTGGTATTGATCGGTATCCGAAATATATCGTACCGGTGGCCAAACCGGTACAGCTTCCGGTACGGTATTGACTCCCTTGCTAAGAAGCTGGAATAACCTATTGTAGATGGGTGGGATCTCATTTCAAATTCTAAGGCATTTTGATTTTTCTTCCCAGTTACTTTATTGCTTTTTTTTTTTTTTAATCCATTTCAAGAGCATGGTTTTTGGGGTCCTTCGGTTTTCAAAATGTGACAAACCTTTACTCAAATGTCATTATCTTTAGCATCTATATCTAGCACAGCAAAGTTGGATTATTTACCTCTATATTGTACATGTCTACAAGATACTATGCCCTCTAATGTAGACCTCTCTCTATTACTGTGATGATTCCATTAAAACTTCAATATTCAATGGTGTGCAAATGATGAATAATGGATTTGTGTTATGAAATGAAGCAATCATCAGCATAGCCAAAATGTATAGCACATGATTTAGACTGAAATAGGCAAATAGGACACTTAAATCTATTTGCAAAAGTACCACAAACGGATATACTTCGCATACAATTTTGACAGATTATTATAGTAATAGTATTGACCAGCTTGGTCTTGAATTTCTGAAACAATAATTTCAGTTTATAACTTTCTCAACGACACACTCTTTTGTCATGTATTTACAAGCTAAGATTGTAATCACAAACCCAAAAAGGGAATTCATTTCAGAAACTATTCCAGCTTCATAATGTTCTCAATTTCTTTAACAACCTCATCTATTATAAGCATTTTGTCTCTTGAGTCTGCCACACACCTCATTGCTAAATCCACAAACTCTTCTAAGCCTTCAAGATTTTCTGCCATACCAATGAATGGATCAAGAATTTTATGAAGATTGTATAAATTCTTTGACTTATTGATTGCATTCCTTACTTCTACCACAATATACTTCCCTTGCAATGAAATATGAGTAGGCCATCCACATAATAGCCTTTCTTTGTAATAATTTTATAACTTTTTCTGATGGCTTCGTTAGGGTTTGTGCCCTAAAATCCAATTTATTGTCATGTTATAAATAATTAAACTGTTTAATTATATGAGACTATTTATAAATGAACTAATGGGACATTATCATAGTCCTTGAAATGCATTGTATGTGATTTAGTTACAGAAAATATAAATCACATATTCCTTGTAAACTCAAAATATAGTTCATAGTTGGTAATGAAATTGGGTGTTTCATCTACGAAAACTATAATACATCAACTAAGATGGTTTGTCTTGATCATGGAAGTGGAGACTTCTAGTTAATGTGTTGATATGTCTTAAGTGTGTAAGACATATTGAACTAAACCGCTGTGAGATTAATTATTTAATTAACAAATTGTCATCTGAATAATTAATCTCACAACTTCTAATTTCATAGACTCTCAATCTTAAGAGAATAATGAACACGATCATGAAATGTAAGTTACTTTGATATATTAGGAGTGAGATCTAGTTTAACGGTCAAAACCTCAGTATGTTGAGTTACCACACGTAGTGTTGAAGGAACACATATTCTCAAGATAGAATCTATAGTCTCCTTCTATAGAGACACGAAATATCCCTTTAAGATAAGTTTAATAGGAACTGGTTATTCAGGACCAGCCACTTAAGTAAAGAGTTACTAAAGTTCATATTTTATGAAATTAGATTTCATAAATATGAATAACTAAAAGATTAAACTGGGTACTCAAGTAATAAAATAGTTGTTTACAAAGTGACAGTTTATCATAACTTTGTTCACTGTGAATATTTTATAGAGGGGTCAAATGATATCATATTAGAGTCTTAGGAAATAATTTATTAATAAGGCCTAGAGTGCAATTATATTTCTATAGTGGTACTTGTTATATAATTAATGGTAACTTTGGATTTATCAAGAGTTGACAGATAAGTTTGAGGCCCATTGGAGGAGCTAGAGCCTTATTAGTCCCTTTGGTCTCATCTCAAACCACACACTTAAACCTAATTGAGCTGGCCCAAAAGACTAACCTAATTAGATAATCAGTTATTTATTTAATAAAAAAAAGGTGCGTATGATTAAAAGGAAGAGAAAACAATTTTTCTTTACAGGATCTTAGAAATACACTATTCTAAAAGGAAATCAACGTACACAAAAACTGATTGAGAGACCACTCATCTTGGGCACCATGTGGAATTAGGATGAAAATTAAAGGTATTCTCAAGTCTTATTTTTTAATTTTACTGCATTAAGGTACGCTTTCTTTTCTTTGTTATAGAATTCAAGGTTGCGTGTTATTTATCATGAATGAAGTAGATTCTTATGTTACTTCCGCTGTGAGTTTTGTATGATATGCAAAATCAGTTTTTCCAACAATTAGTATCAGAGCCAAGTTCATGATATCATGCTTATATAACATGTGATTGAGTTTTAGAATTAAACAAAAAAAAAAAAAAAAAAAAAAAACTTTTTTCTATACCGGCCGATACGCCTGGTACCAACCGGTATTGCTTGAAATTGGTCGATACGGTCGGTACATGGCCGGTACGGCCGGTATTTTTTCTGGTACGAAACAGGGGGATTATATGTACCGGTTTGCTCGCCGGTACAGTATATTCCGGCGATACCGGCCAGTACGGTTCGGAATTGACTCCCTTGCTTCTTAGTGAGTCCATCCCTCACTCTAAGGTAAACTATCTCTAAAAAACCTAATGAATATATCAAAAATTCTAAAACCAAAAAATTCACATAAAACCACAATACACAGTTTACCACTATGTCAAAGAATAAGCTTAACATCTGCTAGAATAGCTTAAAAAGAATAATTGCTGGAGTTTCACTACAATTCTAACATAAAACAAAACAACAGCTTCAACCCAACTAAGAACATAAAATTTCTTCCTACATTTTACAATCAGAGACAGACCAAAACAAAAAAGACATGAACTTGTACAGAAGAGGTAGAAGGTTTGAAAAAAAAAAAAAACATGGGACTAAGTGGAGACAAAGAAGGCTGACATTTTAGGTGCTCAAATAATTATTCAATCAAACAAATGATTAAGCTAAGCTAAATTAGATGTGCAAAATAAACTTGTAGGATTGTTGTCAGATTTTGAAGGTTGGGAGGCTCTTCAATACTATCTCCACTTTCTTACAAAACCTATAGAATTTGATTTTCTATGAGTGTTTCCTTGACTTCAACAAAAAAGAATAGAGAGAAAAAGGGGTTAGGAATTGAAATCCCTAAATTGACAAAAAACAAAAAAAAAAACTAATTAAAGATGAAATCCTTAAATTGACAAAAAAACGTAATTAAAGACAATAGGAAAAGATATTATTCATAGATTAATTGAGAGATACCGAGAGAGCATGCTCTGATATGGAGGTTGGGTCGAAGAATGAAAACGTTGTCTCCCATGGTTGTGCCCTTGCAAGCTTTCTGCGAAATAGCTTGGATCTGCGTTTGAGAGAGTGTAAAGGTTCTGCATTTGGTGAATAATGTCGAAAGGAGAGGTGCTAGGTTTGGTTTTGTCAAAAGGAGAGGTTCTGCCATTCTGCCCTTGCACTATTGCTTTAGTGTTTTGGTTTCAGAATTATATTGGGGAAGAGTGTTTGGTTTGAGAAAGGAGAGTATATATATCTAATATAAAGAAATAAATTAGATTTAAAAAAAAAAAATGCTGATGTGGAAAATTGTGGAGAGATCAGAGGCTTCGGTTATATATATATATATATATATTTATTTATATAGATAATGAATTTAATTACTTAAGTGTAACTAAGATTATCTAATATAAAGAAATAAATTAGATTTAAAAAAAAAAAATGCTGATGTGGAAAATTGTGGAGAGATCAGAGGCTTCGGTTATATATATATATATATATATTTATATAGATAATGAATTTAATTACTTAAGTGTAACTAAGAGCCCTGATATCCACGAGGAGAATGCAAGTGACATGTGGAACATGTATGACCCATACCTTTGGTGTAACCAAAAACAAAAGTTGATTGAATGGAAGAAAGTGAGTCGACTCAATTATAGCATTACTCAAGGTCCTTTTAGGTTTACACTCAATTATAGCAATTGCCACTTTTATTTTTTAATTTAATGAAAAAGACATCAGAAATAGGCTTAGGTTTGAATGTCTGAGCATTCTCCATCTTTGTAGGGCATATAAGAAGAACGTAGCTAGGCCAAACTACTACATCTACAGACCATATACAACTATTTGACAAAATATTTAGCAATATACAACTATTTGTGAAATATTTAGTAATCTACAACTTTTTTGAAACTCAAGTTTGCCATATAACTCGAATTCTAGAAACTCAAGTTCTTTGAAAAAAAAAAAAATAGTCTTCAAATTTGCTATGCTACTTTTTTATGAAACTTGAGTTACATCAAAAATTTTCCGTGGAAGTTGAGTTTGTGAGAATCGAGTTACATGGCAAACTCAAGTTTTAAAAAAGTGGTAGATCTTTAATTATTTCACACACAGTGGTAGATACATACATATTTTGCCAAAGAATAATACTTAGCCATTTTGGCCACATCTACATGGGTTATTATGGGCTTTCTATCTATTAATTTGGAAGTTACAAAAAGCTATGTATGTAGGGCGGGCCCCCATAAATTATAGGTACTGAGCTTGGTAAAGTTTGGATTATATTATAGCTGTTCGGTTATGAGTTGAGTTAGATCCCATTGCACCATAAATATTATTGGCTACTAAAAGTAGTGTCTCTGCCGCAACAGGGCAAGTAATGACCAGCAACTCTTCCTCAATGCTTCCAAATTGCTTTTAGGCTGCACTTCTTTTGCCACCATAATTTTTACCAAGAGTTTGATAAGATTGGCAGTAAATGACTATCTACTACTTAACCTTTTTTCTCCACCATTCACCACACAATTGTGGCCAGAAATTATGATATAAAAGTTGTGGCTGCAAATTCCCTCTTTGTGTTAAAGTTGCAATTTAGAAGTCAAAGGCACTCAAAAGGCATACACCCTATACAAGATAGCAATTTCCTAATTTCTTTCATAGTTTTTTTTTTTTTTTTTTTTTTTTAACAATAATTAATTTCACAGTTTTACTATCTTTTCTGATCCTTAGCAATTTCCTAATTTCTTTCATAGTTTTTTTTTTTTTTTTTTTTTTTTAACAATAATTAATTTCACAGTTTTACTATCTTTTCTGATCCATATTATAATTTTGTTCTGATCCCTCATATCGTTCTAGTTTATATCTTTTCTTTTTTAAATATTAGATATACCATTAAAAAATTACATACAATAAGGTCAAGTATCATTAAATAATGGGTAGCATTTTGGTCCTTCAAAACCTTGTTGTTACCAAAAGTTTTATGGTTGAATAGTACTGTCTGATTTCTAAATAAGAGGAGATAGAGTTCGAATCTCTCATCTCTCACTTGTCATAACAATCGAATTATATATAAAAAATAAAAATAAAAAAATTAATTTTTTTTATGAGATTTGTTATCTCTCCTCTCTCGCTTGTCATAACAATTGAATTAATAAAAATAAAATTTTTTGTAATCCCTTGTTAGTAAGTGATAAATGATTATGAAATTTGGACTACCAAGATTATACCTTGTCATAACAATTGAATTAATAAAAATAAAATTTTTTGTAATTCCTTGTTAGTAAGTGATAAATGATTATGAAATTTGGACTACCAAGATTATACCTCTCTCTCTCTCTCTCTCTCTCTCTCTCTCTCTCAATATATATATATATATATCTCTTACAGGCCTATCAACACTACATAAATTTTTATTAGTTTTATAAATTATTTTTGGTTATAACTTCTAAGATTGAATTACATATAATAACCTTAGACATCTCCTTGCTCATAAATCCTCCTATAGTAGTACCATTTATATATTTATTTATTTATTTATTTGAGAAGAACAGTAGTCTTATTTGGGTGAAGACACTTTGCAACAAGTCTCATTGGGACCAGTTTTCTTCTAAATTTTGAGAAGGGCTTATAGACGCGTCTATTTAAGAAAGTTATGGTGGGCTAGGCTTGATTTCAACCTAGACTTCTTAGCCTAATAAAGGGATATACATATATATATATATATATATATGTGGAGTAAATGTCATTTTCTTTTTAATTTTTATAAATACAATAAAATTTCTACTCATAATATTTGCTCAATAATAATTGTTCTTTATCGTTAAGTTTAGATACTAACTGATTTTTTGTGTAAGGTTCAAACTACAAATCTCTTATTTAACGACAAGTGAGTTAACGTCAATGTTATTTTTATGTTGAATTTTTGGTGCTAGATCTCTTTACACTTATATCTATTTGAGTGATTGGCAAACAAATAAAACTTAAGAGAAAAATACATAAACTTTAAACTGGAATGAATTAAAAATTTTAACATTAAAAAAAGAAGAAAAGTTTCTAAGTACTCTTGTAACATCTGCTGCAAGACTAGTATCTATAATTTGCTATCGCGAAGAGGAAACTTTAAATATGTCACTCTCAAAAGGCATTCACATCAGTGTGAATATTTTAATATTTCAGCAAATACATTGTTAAAGCCTAAAATAAAACTCATACATCACTCTCAATCTTTTGTCCCAAAATTTGAACGTATCAGAGAACACCTCGCCAGTCCTGGCGATTCTTTAGTGCACGCTAAAGAATAAAAAAGGAAACTCTCTTCGCCAAAAAAAAGGAAAACTTGATCAGAAAAACCCACCAATACCAAAAACAATCCCATTTGAACAATGCCCCCCAATTTGCTGCTCTCTTTTGCTCCAAAAATAAATAAATAAATAAATAAATAAAAATATTGCTCTCTAATCGAAGCAAAGTTTTGCAGAGTAAGCCCAAAATCCTTAATCCCATCAACCAATTGCTGAACACTTATCCCAGCTTCAACTCTCACAGACTTCTTTCCTTTATCCACTTCCAAAACCTTGTCCTTTGTGCCAAATTCACCATCCCAGCTCTGGATAACCCGATCCCATTCAGTGAAAGTCCCGAACCACAAAGCAATCATTAATTAAAGTCAAATTTTGAAGATTTGGGCTTTTTTGTGTTTGCCGTTTTGGGGGGATGGGAAGGAGTAGTAGGTGGCGGTGCTGCAGAAAAGGATGAGAGCTGTGTAGCCGAGGTATTTGCAAAGTTCTGAAGTGGAGGAGGAAGCTGTGGGTGTGGGGGTTGGGGTTGGGCTGGTTGTGTAGAAGGGGCATGTGGTGGTGGTGGTGGCGGTGGTGGAGGTGAGGGGTTTGAGGAGGTGGTGGTGGAGAGAAGAAGGGTGGGAGTGTTTGAGAGTGAGAGCTCTGAGCACTTTTGAGAATTGGGAGAGTGTGTGTGGGGTTTAGGAGTGGTTCAGGAAGAGGAGAGATGGGTTTTTATCATTTTTTTTTTTTTTTTGAAAGGGGTTTTTATCATTTTTTTTGTTGTTGAAAGGTGCCTCTAAATCCATCACTCACTCTTCGCTTATACACATTTTTTAATGGCCATGTTGTTGATGGATTTTAGTATAGAGCCCTTTGTTAAATATGCAGTTGAAATATTAATTAATTAATCATTTACTCAATGACCAGGCAGAAAAAGAGAGCTAATTTATACGAGTTTTGTTATATCCTTTTCAACTTTTGTTTTACACTATTCTGTTTTTGTTGTAAACTATTTACTCTTCAAGGGTGATGGACGTAAGTCTATCACATTAGATGGGTGCAGCAATTTTAGGGGATTTGCCCCCTTTGTAGTTGCTTCATCAGTTTATCTTCCACTAACATATATATATATATGAGCCTTCGCTCCCATTGTAATGCACCAAAGAAATTAGAGAGACACTGAGAGTAAAAGAGAGATATATGTATATTAGTTCTAG
Organism: Quercus suber; assembly: GCF_002906115.3. NCBI lineage: Eukaryota > Viridiplantae > Streptophyta > Magnoliopsida > Fagales > Fagaceae > Quercus > Quercus suber. Next base: position 612,438 of record NW_027069830.1, read on the forward strand.
AAATAATATGTTGTGGTGGGTGACTAGTAGACAAGAAGCAATTTAGATATAATATCATCCTCATATTTTATTCTCTTGCCTATATATATATATATATATTTCCTCTATTTCACTACATGTTATCAGCATGATGCTCTAGCCAGATTCAGAGGAGTTATTATCATTTTGCCTCTTGAAAAAGGTTATTCCTATGACTCCCTTCTTACATTCATATAATATATATATATATATTAATATGTGGCATAAGTTTACGTCTATTACATCTAGACTAAACATTGCATTACTAAATTAATATTTTGCATGTTATAATTGCTTATTTATTGTGGTTATTAATATCATATTTGTAAAGTTGTGATTTTCAACTAGCCTTTGTTGGCTTTAATTCCATTCCAAATTTGATTATATTTTCTTCAATCATTTTCCTGTATTTATGTGGGTTTATTTGTAAGGGATGAGTGTGAGAGATTGGTGAAGAATTAAGATTAAAAAGATGAATCAGTGTAGTTAGCGACTAGTTCGCGAGAAACTCACAAGAAAGCAACCCACGAAAAGGCCACGTGTGAAGCATATGGCTAGAAGCTGAAGAGTCATATCAGCCTGTCATTTTGCAAGTACTTCGTGAGAAAGGCCATCTCGCGAGGTACACGCGAAACATTCTATTTGGCAAAAATTTAAGTTGCTTTACCAAATTCTTTACACATACTATATACCTTCATTACCCACGAATTGTAAGGAGTGCTTTTCAGAGAGAAACCCTAGCAAATACACTTAGGAGTTAGAGATTGTTATACCCACAATAATCTACACATTACTTCTTAGTTTTCTTCTACTCCTACATTTCCATCTCTACATCTTTGAGAGGTTTTTAGCCCAAACACTTACCACACCCAATTTGAGTGTTAAGTGAGATTTTAGTGTTGTTGGGAAGTGTTGGAAGGAGTCATTTAGTGGCGGACGCAATCGGGCTGAATTGCGGGATCCAAAAAGTTAGAGAAGACAAGACTCTGAGAAGTCCGTTGGTAGCAGGAGCTTGGAGGGCTCCAGTACATGGGGTAGACTAGACTTGGAGGGTCTTTTGTTAAGTGTACTCCAAATTTATTATCTAGTAGATCAATTTCGACTTGGAGGGTCACGAAGAGGTTTTTCGCCGAGTACTTCGGTTTCCTCTTCAATAACACATCTTGCTATTATTTTGTGTTTGCATCTCTCTTCCCTACTTTTTAAGCTTTCATGTTGGATATGGCTTAGAGTAGTGTTATTGGCATATTGCGCTTATTTACTCTTATTCCGTACTTTGATAAGTTATGGTAAAAACAATCTAGCCATAATTTTTATTTTGGAGGTCTAAACAAGCTCTAGTGTTTCACGCTAATTTGAGCTTTTATGATCTCACTAATTAATCAGTCTAGGAAAAACCTATGATTTAGGAAATCACATCTATTATCCTGACACACCCATTCATTGTTCACGTGGGTGGCTGCACTGCACTATGGGGGCAAAAATTTGAATGCATTATCCTAAGGAATCCTTTGCTTTAGATCTAAGGAATTTGTCCCACAAATGGTAAGCTTTCAACTGCTAAAGCTTTCCCACTTACCCCTATATATAGCTTTGCATACACCCATTGTAAAACACATCAGAAAATATAGAGAAGATAGAGATATAAATTTGGTATTAGCAATATGATTTTCCTATTTTTCCATTGTATTCTCCTTATGATCTTTTTATATCTCTACATGTTAATTGTTCAATATTATTACTCTACTTTGTATTTAGATTATCATTAATGAATTTAAAGTTGCTTCATTGTGTGTTTATTTTCTTTCAAAGTATTAAAATTCAAAGTATATGTTTTGCATACTTGAAGAGACATGGATCTTACTCATGGCTTTAATTCCAAGATGACTGGGGAAGATTTTTGTCTAGCAAACAGTGCAACAACGTACACAATACTTAAAGATAAGAAGTATTTTCGAAACTTAACTTTAATCAAAGCTAAGGTCAATACCATATCTGGTTCATCAAATATAATTGAAGGCTCTAGAAGAGCAAATTTCATGTTGCCTTAAGGGCACAAAATTTTCTATTGATGTTGTTTTGTATTCTTCTAAATCTAGAAGAAATTTACTTAGCTTTAAGGATATGAAGTAATGGTTATCATATTGAAACAAATAATGAAGGCAGTGAAGAATATCTTTATATTACTTCAATGGTTTCAAGCCAGAAACTCATACTAGAAAAACTGTCTATTTTCTCTTCTGGGTTATATTATACTACATTGAGATCAATTGAAGCAAATGTTGCAGTGCACTAGAAGTGCTCTGATTTAAGGATCTTTATGCTTTGGCATGATCATCTTGGACATCCGAGATCAATAATGATACGTAGAATCATTGAAAACTCCCATGGACACCCCTTAATGAATCAGAAGATTCTTTAACCAAATGACTATTCATGTAGTGCATGTTCTCAAGGAAAATTAATTATCCGACCATCAGCATCAAAAATTGGTATTAAATCCCCATCTTTCTTAGGAAGAATTCAAGGAGACATTTTGTGGACCTATACATCCACCTGTGGACCATTTAGATATTTTATGGTGTTAATAGTTGCATCAACAAGATGGTCACATGTTTGTCTACTTTCTAATGGGAATGTTGCATTTGCTAGAATGCTTGCTCAAATCATTAAGTTGCGGGCACAATTTCCTGATTATCCAATTAAGAAAATTCGCTTAGATAATGCAAGTGAATTTACATCTCAAGCATTCAATGACTATTGCATGTTAATTGGAATTGATGTTGAACACCCTGTTGCACATACACACACTTAAAATGGTTTTGCTAAATCACTAATAAAAATACTTCAAATGATTACTCGTCCTTTCCTTATGAAAACAAAATTACCTGTTTCTGCCTGGGGACATGCCATATTACATGTTGCATCATTAGTTTGTATTAGACCAACTGCTTACCATAAACACTCTCCAATGCAACTTATTTGTGGTCAACAACCAAATGTTTCTCACTTTTGAATCTTTGGTTGTGCTGTATATGTTCCCATTGCACCTCCACAATGCATTAAAATGGGTCCTCAGTGTAGACTTGGAATTTATGTTGGTTTTGATTATCCATCTATTATTAGATATCTTGAACCTTCAATTGGTGATGTTTTTAAGACACGTTTTGTTGATTGTCATTTTGATGAAACAATCCTCTCGACATTAGGGGGAGAAAAGTTGTTGCCAGAAGCACGAAAAGAGATAACTTGGAATGCTTTGACGTTATCTCATCTCGATCCTCGCACAAATCAATGTGAACTTGAAGTTCAGAGGATTATTCTTTTGCAAAGTATTGCAAACCAATTACTGGATGTATTCACTGATAGTAAGAAAATTGTGAAATCTCACATTCTATCTACTAATACCCCAACAAGGATTGAAGTCCCTGTAGGACAATCCATTAATACAGCAGAAAATGAGTCTAAAACATGCCTGAAGGATGGAAGACCTATTAGGGCTAAAGATAAAATCCTTAGAAAGAGAAAAATGCAAAAAAAGCAAGTTGTTGCTCCTAAAGAAGCTATACCCATGAAACAGGCAACAGAAATAAACAATTTATCCAAAATTCATAATTCTCCTAAAAATAAACCCTCTGAAAATGACCCTCCTGAAGAGGAGTCACCTGAAGGGTTATCCCCTAAAGAGGATCAGGTACCTGAAAATAATGAGATCTTAATAAATTATGTGAGTATAGGAGATATATGGGAAAGAAATAAAATTGTTGTTAACAACATATTTTCATTCAAAGTTGCCACTGACATTACTAGAAGTAATGATCTTGAATTGGAACCACAATTTGTCAAAGAATGTACGTAGAAATGATTGGCCAATATGGTTAGAGGCAATTCAGGTAGAATTAAATTCACTTGAGAAACAAGAAGTATTTGGACTTGCAGTCCAAATACCTGAGGGTGTAGTGCCTGTCGGATATAAATAGGTATTTGTACGAAAGCGTAATGAGAAAAATGAAATTACAAGGTACAAAGCATGACTTGTGGCATAAGGTTTCTCACAAAGGCCTAGCATTGACTATAAGGAAACATATGCTACTGTAATGGATATAATTACATTCAGATTTTTGATTAGCTCGGTGGTAACAAAAAATTTAGACATGCATTTAATGGATGTGGTCACAGCATATCTATACAAATCATTAGATAATGATATATACATGAAAATCCCTGAAGGATATAAAATGCTTGAAGCATATGACTCCACATCCCGAAGCATGTATTCTATCAAGCTACAAAGGTCCTCATATAGATTAAAGCAATCCAGATGCATGTGGTACAATCGCCTTAGCGAATACTTATTAATGGAAGGATTTGTGAATAATCCAATTTGTCCATGCATTTTCATTAAAAACTTAGAATTTGGATTTGCTGTTGTTGCGGTATACATTGATGATTTAAATCTTGTGGGAACTCCAGAAGAGCTCACAAAAATTGCAAATTATTTAAAAAATGAGTTCGAGATGAAAGATCGCAGTAAGACAAAAAATTTTCTTGGACTGCAAATTGAACATTTTCCAAATGAAATTTTTGTTCACCAATCAACATACACAGAAAAGGTCTGAAAAAAATTCCTAATGGATAAGACTCATCCTTTGAATACTCCAATGGTGGGTAGGTCACTAGATGTCAAAAAGGACCATTTTCGTCCTTGAGAAGATGATGAAGAAATTCTTGGTCCCCAAGTACAATATTTTAGTGCAATTGGTGCTCTAATGTATCTTGCAAATTGCACATGGCTTGACATTTCCTTCTCACTAAATTTGCTAGCAAGATATAGTTCTGCACCAACTTAAAGACATTGGAATGGAATCAAGCATGTATTACGCTACCTCTGTAGAACGACTAAGTTGGGATTGTTTTATCCAAAAGGGTCAAATCCACAGTTGATTGGATATGCGGATGCAAGTTATCTTTTTTATCCACATAAAAGGCCGATCACAAATAGGTTATTTGTTCACTTGTGGCAACACTACCATTTCATGGAGATTTGTCAAGCAAATGTTATCTACTACATCCTCTAATCACTCTGAGATTAGAGTAAAGACAATCAAAAGAGTAGAGTGTCTAAAGAGAAGAGAGAGCGAAGGGGAAAAAAAAAACCCGAGTTAGCCAACTAAGAAAGCAAGTGTTTTTTTTTTTTTTTTTTTTTTTTTTTGAGAATCAAGATGGAGAGTGTTTTTTCCTTCTTTCCTTTTTCTATCTTTTGTTTCTTGTTTATTGAGATCATTAGTCTCTCTCTCTCTCTCTCTCTCTCTCTCTCTCTCTCTATAGATTTTGTTAGGTTCTAAAGATTTAGGAATTTATGTATTTAGAACTCTAATGTATAATGTTGGCAAACCATGATCAAAACCATATGTTTAGTCTTGTTTAGGCTTGCTCAAAGTTGTGTCTTTCATGTAAAGTTGGAATTGAGAGGCTGCAAATGCATTGGTGCATTTCGGCCTGGCTCGATCGATCGAAAGAAAGACTCGATCGATCGAATCTCGGGCAGAATTTTTTTTGCAAAATATTCCAGCTCAGCCCTAACTTATTAAACATTTTGGGTTTTCTGTTTTTACCCTAGGTATATAAAGAAAAACCCTAGCCACATTTTTAGAGTGCTCCTGTTGTGTTGTTGCTCATACTTTTCTGTTTTGTGTAAATTTCTTGAGAGATCTAGAGTAGCTTTCCTTTACACAAAGTTTAGGGTTTTCTAGGTAGAGATTACTTCAACACCTTGATGATCAACTCGGTTGCTGCTATTGGAGCTTAAAGAATAACAAGCGTGGGTGCTTGTATCTTGTGGAGAATCCAAGAAAGAAGGAGTCCAGGGATTCGGAGTTTGCACGTGGTCGTGTCAGTAAGTTCTACTGGTGGGTAGCATTAGGAAGTCAAGCGGGGAGCTTGTAAGTCCTTTTGTATGAACTTCAATTCTTTCAAGATAGTGGATTCAGGTTTACCTTGAGGATAGCTAGGTTAAATCCTCCCCAGGTTTTTTACCGGTTTGGTTTTCTTAGGTGATCATATCTTTGTGTTCTTTATATTTCCACTGCTTTATATCTTGATATGATTATTTGATTGTGTTAACCTAGATTTGCATAATTTGACTAAGTTAATCACTTGGCTAATAAACTAGGTTAATCCAATTGTTGTGTTTTAAGGGGCCTAAATTTCTAACAGATTTCAAGAAATAAACATGAGTTTTCTTAATGTACAAATGTTTGATCAGTAGGATACTAGGATTTGATTAGGAAAACAATTTGATCAAACCTATCATTTCAACTTTTTTTACTTTGGGAGATGGGGCCTTAAGCGATTAGAAAGAGCTATATTTCCTCTCAATTTTTCAATTTGTGGGCCTTAATAATTTTGGTGGGGCCTTAAAATCTTTTGAGCAGAGCCTTTTTTTTTTTTTTTCACTAGATGAGGAAGCAAGATAGTATAATGTATTAGTACTAGTGGGGGCCTTAGGCAATGGCCTTAATGACTTATAGGTTTAGCCGACTCTAGTTTTAAACATTCTTCTTATTCCTGTATTTGTAATTACTTTCACAAAATAGGGATAGAATCTATATTTCACCTTCATTTTCATTACTAGCTTGTTTGGAATGGGATAAAGACATGAAATGGAATAGATTGCAATTAATATTGCTCAACCCATGCCAAATTCCAACCTATCTTTCTGTGTTATTCCATATATTCTGTAGTTTCTTAAGTTTCTTACTGTGTCAATTTCCAATTTTTGGTCATTGAGATTCATGGGCAATATGAATCAATAGTTAAGAATAGATATTACCTCTCATTTTCTTCTTTCAAACAAATTGAAATGATTGAAGTTTTTCTATTTGGAATTGTCTTAGGTCTAATTCCTATTATTTTGGTTGGATTATTGGCTAGATTATTTGTATCTACATATTTACAATACAAACGCGGGGATTTTTTTTTTTTTTTTTTTAAATAGCTATAAAACCCAAGCTATATCATTATTTAGGCAACGTTTCAAACATATTTGGTTTCTAACAATTTGAGTCTAGAGGAATTGATTTTCGGGTTATTAGTTTCATGTTTTGCCAACAGCTGAGGTGGAAGAAGTGTCCACGTAGGTGCACAAATCGAGTTCAATGAACTCAGTTTTTGTACCCAGAAATCGAGTTCATTGGACTCAGTTTTTGTGGGTAGAAATTGAGTCCTCTGAACTCGATTTCTAGGTATAAAAACCGAGTTCATTGAACTCGATTTACTAGTCTCATCGATAGTTTCTAGTCACGTGGGTCCTGAGCTGGAAATCGAGCCTACTGGACTCGATTTCTATGAATGGTCCCCAGCCCTCCACGTGTTGCCATAGGTCCCAACTGGGACCTGTTTTCCTCCTTACCTGTCTCTTCAGCTCTCACACCTTCAGCTCTTAAGATATCTCTTCACTCCTTACTTTCCCTAAGCTGTCTCACACAACACTCATCTCAGGTAATGTTTTTACAAAATTGTGATTATTTGCTAGTTTTTTTTTTAAAGAAAAAGAACATATTAGGAAAAGTTTTTGTAGGGTTAGGATTTGTGACCTAAGCCCAAAAACAATAAATTTGTAGAGTGTATATGATATAGCTAGGTTAATTGTAGAGCTTATAACAGTTGATCACAATGTCCCAGTATAAACCAGCATGAAAATACACGTAAAGATCAAGTAAGTTCAAGTCTGAAGAGACTTATGATAAATTGAATACATGTTACAATTCTTAGGGTACAGTAAGACCTCTCTTTTTTCTTTTTCCTTCTCTTTTTTTTTTTTTTTTTTTTTTTCTCCTCCCTTCTATTAGGAGCCATTCTTCTTTATATAGCATCCTCCTCCATCATCCCCATCGTCCACTTGTTTTTCATCTAACTCCCTACTTAAGTGCATGTCATGTCATGTATCTCCCTCAGCTTTTTGTGAGTGGCGGTAGTTGAAGTTATACTATTCAGAGGTCTTCTCCACATAAATGCGGCCAGAAAAGTTGCTGTAGTGCATTTAATACGGTGGTGACAGCTTTTTCTTTTAGATATTTCTCCATTCCTCTTATCTCCAGGCGTGTCCAAAGCTTATCTAGACTGTTGAAGTCACTAGTAAACTCATTCGAACCCCCTAGATATTTATATGACCAAGAATCTTTATATCCGAGGATAATGATCTCTTCGGAACACTGATGCTCTCTTCGGACGGAGTTTCTTCGTCCCCATGTATCCTTCTTTCACGCGAAGTACCCCTCAACAATTCTAGCCTCTTCGGACATACAATAACCTTCACATTGGGCTTTAGGCCCACTACGTATGGTTGGGCTTTTCCCTCCACAGTTTTGTTTCTATTTTTTGTTAGTGTAAATATTGTCATTAATTGCTTTTTGTTAGTATATTGTGATTATTTGCTAGTATTTTTTTTGACATTAATATTATTTTGATGAACTTGATTACTTACTGCCAAACCAATGTCTGAATATTTGGACACATTTATATAAGATCATGAATCTACTTAAGAAAAAATTTTGTTTATAATGACTAGTAATATTATGATTAATTATTGGGAATATTGAGTACTAAATATTGTGATTAAATTACAACATATTGGGAATTTTTTTTTTGTTAGTGTAAATATTGTGATTAAATTATTTGCTAAGTTTTTTTTAAAAAAAATAATATTGTGATTATTGGGAATATTTAGTACCAAATATTGTGATTAATTATGTTATTACAACATACGGGAATATTTGTTTTGTTTGTTAGTGTAAATATTGTGATAATATGCTAACTTTTTAAAAAAAAATTAATATTGTGATTAATTATTGGGAATATTCAGTACTAAATATTGAGAATTTCTCCTTTTGATAAACTTTTATATTGAATCCAACCCATTTTACTCCTTGCAATGCCTTCACTACAATTCTAGGTTATCCTTGGGATCAAATTATATTGTTATCAAATTTTTCTTTTTTCTTAATTTTTACTTTGTAAGATTGAATTTTAGGTTAGTCATTTAGTTGATCAAGTCCTAACTATCAAAACCTTTGGGATGCTAGTTTCATTTTTCTAGAGTTTTGATCAAGACCAGTTTTAGTGTGTGTGTATATCCACAAACGCATGTAAATGTGTCTAAAAAAATCTAAAGGGTTAGCTCCTTAGAGATTGGTCTAGCCCACTTATGGGTTTGAAAATTTGGCTATGAATAGGAAAAATATAGTTTGACGGATCCCCATGAAGTGGGCCTGATGATTCCTCATCCATGGGCCAATAAGGGACAGGTCCATTGCGTGAAAGACCTGTCAGGGATGGATCCATCATAAACGGACACAATGTAGACGAATCAATTGTCCATGTGGCAGGTAGAAACCCTAGATGGGAAATACTTGCGGCACACGCCATAGAATTCTAAGGCAAATAGAATCATAGCGCAAAGAGGATTCCATAAGTTGCGCCCATCAATGAAGATCTTCTTTATAAGGAAAAGACTTATCCATCATGTTTAGGACTATTTAAGAGGATTCCTATAAGGAAAAGGACTTCGATTCCAAGGAAAAGAGGTCAATCTTCGACTACTATAAAAGCCCCAATACTCTCACAAATCGAGGTACGCATAATTAACCCCCTCTAGCACTCTAGAGATGTGAGAAATTCTGACTTGACCTTCGAAGGGTATTTGGCCGGCACCACATCGGTGTCCTTTGTTAGGTCTTCTCTTTTTGTTGTGAAGGTAATATTCGGAGAGAGCGAGTACTGTGTGGCTCACTGGTGATTTTTTCGGCATCATCAGTTGGCATCGTTTGTGGGAAATTAGTAATTCGAGTGGTAAAGTCGTGTATTATCACTCCCAGAACAAAAGAGTTGCATGGTGCTCACTCGCTCGATGGCAATTACCAACGACATCCAAGAGGAAGAACCACCCACAACTGCCCTTGAGGGATAGGTCCAAACTCTCGCCGCGGCTGTGGAATGACTCACCAAACAAAATCGCGACCTGGAAGAACAGTTGCGACAGAAGAACGTAGTGCCAACTAATCAGAGGAAGGACCAAGAAGGTACCAATGTCGTGCAAAGAGATCGAGAGGGTCAGAAGGTAGCAACGCCCCAAACAGACCGGAACGACAAAATGTGAGCCTCCCATCCCTCATAGATACGGCTCCACCTCCTATTGTTGCGGAGATGCAGGCGATGAAGGAACAGATGGAGGTCATGATGAACGCCCTCAAGGGATGAGTGTCCAGCAATTTTGATGACCTAGTCAACCAAACTGATTCTCTGTTCACTGCCCCTATTAATTCTTTTCCCCTACCACATAAGTTTCGCATGCCGCAGATAGAAAGTTACGATGAAGTCAAGGACCCTCTAGATCACCTAGAGACCTTTAAGACCTTGATGCACCTTCAAGGAGTAGCAGACGAAATCATGTGTAGGGCCTTCTCTACAACGCTGAAGGCCCTGCAAGGATATGGTTTAGTCGACTGACGCCGAACTCCATCAGCACTTTCAAGGAGCTTAGCGCTCAATTTACTATGCATTTCATTGGGGGACATAGGTACAAGAAGTCTACGGCGTGCTTGATGAGCATCAGGTAGCGAGAGGACAAGATGCTGAGATCCTACATAACCCGCTTCAATAAGAAAGCACTTTCGATCGATGAAGCTAACGACAAGATACTTGTAGCAGCCTTCACGAATGGTTTACAAAAGGGTAAGTTCTTGTTCTCTTTATACAAAAACAACTTGAAGACCATGTCGGAAGTACTCTATAGGGCTACCAAGTATATGAATGCGAGAATGCACTATTGGCTCGAGAGGAAAAACCTAGAAAAAGGGAACGGTAGGAAGATATACAGTAGGACCAAGGGCGGAAGAGGCCAAGAACAGGAGACCGAAGGGATGAAAGACGCCCTAAGCACTTAAGAGGAAGATTTACAAGTTTCACCCCATTAACTGCCCCGATAGACCAAGTCCTAATGCTAATCAAGGACGAGGGAACTCTAACCTCTCCTGAAAAATTGAAGGGAGACCCCAATAAGCAACCCAGAGACAAGTATTGTTGCTTTCACTGCGACCACTGTCATGACATGGCTGATTGTTACGATTTGAAACAACAGATTAAGGCCTTCATCAGACTAGGGAAACTACAGAAAGTCATAAGAAAGGAGAGAGTGGATCCACCTCCTCAAGAGCAAGCATCNATGTGTACAAAATTGATCTTCATATCTATTACCAGGTTCGCTCTCAATTGTTGTTGGTGTCTCTTGAAAAGGGGGTGTATAGCCTCCCAATGTGGTGCATCGATCATCTAGGATTGCAAACTATAGAGATGTAGTTGTTTGTACAATTTCCTCTACGTCGACCTCCGCACGCGGCTCCAAAGTGACGTACAACTCAAAATCTGCTACTTGTTTCCATTTCTGCATCTTGCTAAACATGATCTTCACATGTTTGTCTTCTGTTATCGCCATATATCTGTAATTAATGCATTGATTGAGGACTTCATGTGGAGAACGGAAAATAATATGTATGTCATGCAAAGCAGGATTCACTTGCAGGACCTTGAAATGGGAGTTAGTCATAAGGGTTGGCATTGCTAAGGAGTCCATCGCAGTATATATTTATATGGATCATTGTCAACCTATAGATCATCATGTGCAATTGTGTTAGTGACAAATTTATAACTCTCAATCAACATCAATCACAAAACTTTGCGTATGAAATGCCAACAATACTAACCTCAACCAAATTTGCATATACTCACCTCAGGTCACATACAAAAATAGTCATTACCAATTTCATATTCTTTTAAAATTACAAATCATTCTAGGGGCATGACTTTCAAGACCCATTCAAATAAGTTATGATGAACAAAAATATTATATCAACCAGTTATCCATTGAAATCTCTGTTACAAATCTTAAACAAATATATCTTGAAATAATTTATGCTAAAAAGACTACAAATACTATCTTAGGTATCAAACTCATTGATCACAATATTTAGTACTAAATATTCCCAATAATTAATCACAATATTAATTTATTTTAAAAAACCTAGTATATTATTAATCACAATATTTACACTAACAAAGAGAAAAAAAAAACGAATATTCCCAGTATGTTGTAATAACATAATTAATCATAATATTTGGTACTAAATATTCCCCCAAGACTAAATATTCCCAATAATTAATCAAAATATTATTTTTTTTTAAAAAACCTAGCAAATAATTTAATCACAATATTTACACTAACAAAAAATAAACAAATATTCCCAATAATTACTCATAATATTAATTTTTAAAAAAAAAAAACTAGCAAATAATCACAATATACTAACAAATAAACTAATCACAATATACTAACAAATAAATTAATCACAATATTTACACTAACAAAAAAAAAAAAAAAACAAAAAACAAAAATTTTCCTAATATGTTCTAATTTTTTCTTTAAAAAAAAAAACATAGTAAATAACCACAATATTAACTAAGAAAAAATATTCCCAATATTGTAAAAACATTACCTGTGAGTGTGTTGTTAAGATGAGTATTGTGTGAGAGTTGAGGAAAGTTGTGAGTGAGAGCTAAAGAGAGGGTGCGAGCTGAAGAGAGGGTGTGAGAGTTGAATGAGTGAGACGGGTAAGGGGGAAAAAAGGTCCCAGCTGGGACCCACATGCGACACGTGGAGGGGTGGTGGCCATTCATGAAAATCGAGTCCAGTAGAGTCGATTTCCATTAATAGAAATCGAGTCTAAATTACTCAAGTTATATATCCACGTGGCAAAGGTGTCAAAAGTAGTGGTGGGACCAGACAAGGAACTCGAGTCCAGTGGACTCGATTTCCACACCTGGAACTCGAGTCCAGTGGACTTGATTTCAATGCCAATCCTACGTGGACAATCCACCTCAGCTGCTGGCGCAACAGGAAATGCAACAAGAAATCAAGTACATAATGCTCGAATGGTTAGATAACAAAATTGTTTCAAATGTTTGCTAACTAACAAAATAGTTTGCCTTTTATAGTGATTTTTGAAAAAATGCTCAGTATAGGAAGTAGAAGTAGAGAGAGTATTGCCTTCAACAAGTAGCTCTTGTACAGGATTTCCAACTTCTGTACTTTCATTTCGCCAAACTTCCACCAAATGAACTTTAATAAAAAGGAAATGTTTGATAACATATATCTTAAACTAAAAAGAAAAGAAGACATTAAATGAAATTCATGATAATAAGGTGACAGACTTTTCTGGCTTTTCTAGTTTCAATTACCATACACTTGCTTGTCTTTATTACGGTGTCTTGTGCATAGTGATTAATATATGCAAGCAACTGTGAACCAATGTCCTGCAGGTAAATTTGTATGCTCAGAAACCCATATAGATATATGATCCATGCTAGTTGGCTGACTTTGCAAAAAATGATGGTTCAACAATGTAGTGTTAGTTTTTGGCAATATGGTGTCAAATTGCCTGATCACATGGATTTTGGCCTACTCGAGATGTTCTTTATGATAGCAGTCAACTCATATTTTAATCAATTGTTGTCAATATGTCATACATCCTAGTAAGTGATTGATAAGCTTTTAAAAAATCATGGTGCCTGAGCTCCCTAAGCATCCATAACATCTTTGCTCATGCTTTCACTCTATTACTTACTCTCTAGTACAAGTAATAGCGATTTGGGTTGACAAGGATATTCATCTGCTACACTTGGCTTAATTACTGATATGTATACCTGCAGCCACAGGAGGGAAGACATATGATTGGATTACATTATGTGCCTTTGACACAAAGTAGTCTATAAGAAACTGTGGTACATTGTTGCTGTAGTTAGTCTATGTGATACATAGTCTTAGAAAGAAAATATCTTCTTTGAATATGCTAATCTAATGGTAATTAGTATTAGGGATTCTTCATTGCACATAAACCGTTGGATTCATGACTTCTTGTTTATATGTTTCTAATTTGATGGATATATTGTCTCATTTAGTCATTTTATAACATGTGTATCCTTTCGTTATTATTGATAGATAAGTTTTCAAAATGCTGCTAAAATTTCCAGCTATCACAAACTACTGATGCATAACATGCTTACGAATCTTTGCCCTTAATTTCCAACATTTTCAATTGTGAAAATATTTCAAATGAACATAATGTTAGGTTCAAATATGAAAAATGCCCTCCGTATACTTTTGGTTAATTGAAATATCAATTTTTGGGAACTCTTGAATAGGTAATTGTCATAATTATAATTGATCCCTACATTGCATGCAGTTTTTCAATTCAATACTCAAAATCTGATTCCCTTGTTCTTGTCCTTTTTTCTTCTTTTAGTTTATATATTTGTTTACCTGCTGATTTGCAAGCACCTATGTGCAGCTTCACCATATTTCAGTTTGCTCAAACAATAACACCTAACGTCATTATGTTCTTACCTCGGAATGTGGACTTGCAACAAGCGGAAGAACTTTCTTGGTTGTCTTCTCCTCCTCTAGAAGTTGAGGTACGAAATCCTTTACATACTAGACTTGTGTGAGATGGTAAATATCTATAGTAAATATCCCACTGTCTTCTTGCAACTCTTATTGTCATTTCCTTTATTTATGTGCGAGTGAGAGAGAGTGCACTTCTACTTATAAAATTTTCAGTCCAATCGAAATGACATTGAGATTCTTCACATGTTACAATCAATTCCACATCTGCAGATTGAAGAAAATTATTTGCAAAACAATTAGGGTGTAACTGCGTACTTTGGAGGTGCAGCATGCCATTAACTTGGGCAGAGTATTCTTTCTCTGTCACAGCCTTCTATAATTTAAAAGAAAATCCACTGGATTTTTTTTTTATCTATGTTGATTTGTAATGTTTTATTAAAAACTTAAACTTTTCAATTATATCCACCTTTTGTCTTTTCCATTTTTGTCTAATCGGTCTAGTGACAAACTGAAGGTCTTATGTACCAAGAGGGGAAGGGGGATGGGGAGATATGATTAAACTCTTTTTTGGGGGTTAAATTACACTATTAACACTTTGGAATCTTGTCTTATCTTCCAATTGCATTAGATCTCTCTCTCTCTCTCTCTCTCACACACACACACACACACTTTTTTTTCTGATAATTAATAAGAATAGTATTAATCAAGAAGAAAAAACGAATAAAGCAAATACAAGGTGTTCATTATGGTGAACACAAGAAAAAGCAACAAACAACAACAAAGATAGAAAAACAACTTAAGGGACAATTCTAAGGGAAGAAAGAAACCTATGAAGCATGGGTGCATTTCCGAATTCGGGAGTAGGTGCAGGTGCAAGTGCGGGTGCAGGTGCGGGACTCGGCAATTTTTGAAAAAATAGGGTGTGGGTGCCGCGGGGTGTGGTGATTAAAAAATTATTAAAAATATTTTTATATAGTGAATTTAATATTTTTTATATAAAAAAATTCAAATAAAGGGGTAGAGTTTATTATTAAAAAACAATTATTTATGATTTGTTTTTAATAAAATCAATATTTTTGGTAAATGTAAACAAAAAACCACATTTCAAGAAGGTTCTTTTACTCATTTTCCAATTCCCAAGCCTACCCACTTGAAATAATGACTTTCTCACCTACTTAATTTATATTCTTTGTTATATACCTTTATCTTTCTTCCTTACCTCTTCTAAGTTCTAACCATTTCTTTGTGTTTGCTTATCTTTTTCTTTTTCTTTTTTCCTCTCACAAGACCACATGAAGCATAAGAATGGCGGCTAGCGGCCATTTCGGCCTATTTCGGCTGGAATCAAAAAGAGTTGTCTAGCATAGAGCTTGTAATTGAACAAGCGATTTCTCTTCAGCCTAAAAAAAACATTGATTTCTTTCCATCCAAACAACCCACATCAAACAGTTAGGAACCATATTCCATATGTCTGAATTAAATTTCCCTAGCCAATAACTCCAACAAAACACCAAACTCTCCACAGAACCTAGCATGACCCATTGGATCCCGAATACTTGTAACATTTGCACTCACAACGAGTGAGCTACTGGACAATGTAGGAGAAGATGATCCATAGATTCCTCATTATAATAGCAAATACAACACCGATTCTCCAAAGAGAGACCCCGGAGCATCAGATTATCCAAGGTAAGTATCCAACCATGAGTTGTTGTCCACATGAAGAAATCCACCCTTTTAACAACCTTAACTTTCCAAATACTCTTCCAAGGGAAACTAGGGATAGAAGCACCCCAGATCTTATTGTAATAGGATTGAATATCAAACTTACCATTTCCATTAAATGGGAACTATCACACCCAACACTCCTAGGAATCCGAGATTGACTGAAATCAAGGAATGAGAAGGAAGCTTCTAATTCCCTATCGTAAAAGTCCCTATAAAATCTCAAATTTCAAATTCTATCATTTCCACCCTCCTAATGACACAATACACTTTATTTGAATTTTTTTATATAAAAAATATTAAATTCACTATATAAAAATATTTTTAATAATTTTTTAATCACCACACCCCGCGGCACCCACACCCTATTTTTTCAAAAATTGCCGAGTCCCGCACCTGCACCCGCACTTGCACCTGCACCTACTCCCGAATTCGGAAATGCACCCATGCTTCATAGGTTTCTTTCTTCCCTTAGAATTGTCCCTTAAGTTGTTTTTCTATCTTTGTTGTTGTTTGTTGCTTTTTCTTGTGTTCACCATAATGAACACCTTGTATTTGCTTTATTCGTTTTTTCTTCTTGATTAATACTATTCTTATTAATTATCAGAAAAAAAAGTGTGTGTGTGTGTGTGTGAGAGAGAGAGAGAGAGAGAGATCTAATGCAATTGGAAGATAAGACAAGATTCCAAAGTGTTAATAGTGTAATTTAACCCCCAAAAAAGAGTTTAATCATATCTCCCCATCCCCCTTCCCCTCTTGGTACATAAGACCTTCAGTTTGTCACTAGACCGATTAGACAAAAATGGAAAAGACAAAAGGTGGATATAATTGAAAAGTTTAAGTTTTTAATAAAACATTACAAATCAACATAGATAAAAAAAAAATCCAGTGGATTTTCTTTTAAATTATAGAAGGCTGTGACAGAGAAAGAATACTCTGCCCAAGTTAATGGCATGCTGCACCTCCAAAGTACGCAGTTACACCCTAATTGTTTTGCAAATAATTTTCTTCAATCTGCAGATGTGGAATTGATTGTAACATGTGAAGAATCTCAATGTCATTTCGATTGGACTGAAAATTTTATAAGTAGAAGTGCACTCTCTCTCACTCGCACATAAATAAAGGAAATGACAATAAGAGTTGCAAGAAGACAGTGGGATATTTACTATAGATATTTACCATCTCACACAAGTCTAGTATGTAAAGGATTTCGTACCTCAACTTCTAGAGGAGGAGAAGACAACCAAGAAAGTTCTTCCGCTTGTTGCAAGTCCACATTCCGAGGTAAGAACATAATGACGTTAGGTGTTATTGTTTGAGCAAACTGAAATATGGTGAAGCTGCACATAGGTGCTTGCAAATCAGCAGGTAAACAAATATATAAACTAAAAGAAGAAAAAAGGACAAGAACAAGGGAATCAGATTTTGAGTATTGAATTGAAAAACTGCATGCAATGTAGGGATCAATTATAATTATGACAATTACCTATTCAAGAGTTCCCAAAAATTGATATTTCAATTAACCAAAAGTATACGGAGGGCATTTTTCATATTTGAACCTAACATTATGTTCATTTGAAATATTTTCACAATTGAAAATGTTGGAAATTAAGGGCAAAGATTCGTAAGCATGTTATGCATCAGTAGTTTGTGATAGCTGGAAATTTTAGCAGCATTTTGAAAACTTATCTATCAATAATAACGAAAGGATACACATGTTATAAAATGACTAAATGAGACAATATATCCATCAAATTAGAAACATATAAACAAGAAGTCATGAATCCAACGGTTTATGTGCAATGAAGAATCCCTAATACTAATTACCATTAGATTAGCATATTCAAAGAAGATATTTTCTTTCTAAGACTATGTATCACATAGACTAACTACAGCAACAATGTACCACAGTTTCTTATAGACTACTTTGTGTCAAAGGCACATAATGTAATCCAATCATATGTCTTCCCTCCTGTGGCTGCAGGTATACATATCAGTAATTAAGCCAAGTGTAGCAGATGAATATCCTTGTCAACCCAAATCGCTATTACTTGTACTAGAGAGTAAGTAATAGAGTGAAAGCATGAGCAAAGATGTTATGGATGCTTAGGGAGCTCAGGCACCATGATTTTTTAAAAGCTTATCAATCACTTACTAGGATGTATGACATATTGACAACAATTGATTAAAATATGAGTTGACTGCTATCATAAAGAACATCTCGAGTAGGCCAAAATCCATGTGATCAGGCAATTTGACACCATATTGCCAAAAACTAACACTACATTGTTGAACCATCATTTTTTGCAAAGTCAGCCAACTAGCATGGATCATATATCTATATGGGTTTCTGAGCATACAAATTTACCTGCAGGACATTGGTTCACAGTTGCTTGCATATATTAATCACTATGCACAAGACACCGTAATAAAGACAAGCAAGTGTATGGTAATTGAAACTAGAAAAGCCAGAAAAGTCTGTCACCTTATTATCATGAATTTCATTTAATGTCTTCTTTTCTTTTTAGTTTAAGATATATGTTATCAAACATTTCCTTTTTATTAAAGTTCATTTGGTGGAAGTTTGGCGAAATGAAAGTACAGAAGTTGGAAATCCTGTACAAGAGCTACTTGTTGAAGGCAATACTCTCTCTACTTCTACTTCCTATACTGAGCATTTTTTCAAAAATCACTATAAAAGGCAAACTATTTTGTTAGTTAGCAAACATTTGAAACAATTTTGTTATCTAACCATTCGAGCATTATGTACTTGATTTCTTGTTGCATTTCCTGTTGCGCCAGCAGCTGAGGTGGATTGTCCACGTAGGATTGGCATTGAAATCAAGTCCACTGGACTCGAGTTCCAGGTGTGGAAATCGAGTCCACTGGACTCGAGTTCCTTGTCTGGTCCCACCACTACTTTTGACACCTTTGCCACGTGGATATATAACTTGAGTAATTTAGACTCGATTTCTATTAATGGAAATCGACTCTACTGGACTCGATTTTCATGAATGGCCACCACCCCTCCACGTGTCGCATGTGGGTCCCAGCTGGGACCTTTTTTCCCCCTTACCCGTCTCACTCATTCAACTCTCACACCCTCTCTTCAGCTCGCACCCTCTCTTTAGCTCTCACTCACAACTTTCCTCAACTCTCACACAATACTCATCTTAACAACACACTCACAGGTAATGTTTTTACAATATTGGGAATATTTTTTCTTAGTTAATATTGTGGTTATTTACTATGTTTTTTTTTTTAAAGAAAAAATTAGAACATATTAGGAAAATTTTTGTTTTTTGTTTTTTTTTTTTTTTTTTTTTGTTAGTGTAAATATTGTGATTAATTTATTTGTTAGTATATTGTGATTAGTTTATTTGTTAGTATATTGTGATTATTTGCTAGTTTTTTTTTTTTAAAAATTAATATTATGAGTAATTATTGGGAATATTTGTTTATTTTTTGTTAGTGTAAATATTGTGATTAAATTATTTGCTAGGTTTTTTAAAAAAAAATAATATTTTGATTAATTATTGGGAATATTTAGTCTTGGGGGAATATTTAGTACCAAATATTATGATTAATTATGTTATTACAACATACTGGGAATATTCGTTTTTTTTTTCTCTTTGTTAGTGTAAATATTGTGATTAATAATATACTAGGTTTTTTAAAATAAATTAATATTGTGATTAATTATTGGGAATATTTAGTACTAAATATTGTGATCAATGAGTTTGATACCTAAGATAGTATTTGTAGTCTTTTTAGCATAAATTATTTCAAGATATATTTGTTTAAGATTTGTAACAGAGATTTCAATGGATAACTGGTTGATATAATATTTTTGTTCATCATAACTTATTTGAATGGGTCTTGAAAGTCATGCCCCTAGAATGATTTGTAATTTTAAAAGAATATGAAATTGGTAATGACTATTTTTGTATGTGACCTGAGGTGAGTATATGCAAATTTGGTTGAGGTTAGTATTGTTGGCATTTCATACGCAAAGTTTTGTGATTGATGTTGATTGAGAGTTATAAATTTGTCACTAACACAATTGCACATGATGATCTATAGGTTGACAATGATCCATATAAATATATACTGCGATGGACTCCTTAGCAATGCCAACCCTTATGACTAACTCCCATTTCAAGGTCCTGCAAGTGAATCCTGCTTTGCATGACATACATATTATTTTCCGTTCTCCACATGAAGTCCTCAATCAATGCATTAATTACAGATATATGGCGATAACAGAAGACAAACATGTGAAGATCATGTTTAGCAAGATGCAGAAATGGAAACAAGTAGCAGATTTTGAGTTGTACGTCACTTTGGAGCCGCGTGCGGAGGTCGACGTAGAGGAAATTGTACAAACAACTACATCTCTATAGTTTGCAATCCTAGATGATCGATGCACCACATTGGGAGGCTATACACCCCCTTTTCAAGAGACACCAACAACAATTGAGAGCGAACCTGGTAATAGATATGAAGATCAATTTTGTACACATCGAGGTCTACACTTCCAGTAGTTGAAGATGAAGATAAAAACTATGTTGATCATGTTGCCATTAATGGTGAAGATTTTGACGATAGAGATGAGTACGAAGAGAGGATTAAGTGAGATGACTTTGACAGGGGTGTTGATGACCATGAAATTACTCACAATCCTCATGTTGATGATATGGCTAAATGTGATTGTTAAACTACCGATTCTCCCAAAAGCTTAAACTGTTAGGAAATTGTAAATTTAATCACTTAATCATAAATCTAACACTCCCCCTCACTTGTGGGCCTAAACTTCCCCTTAATAAGTGGGGGCCCAACAAGTGGGAATTTAACATTTTAAATGGGAGGTAGAGTAAAGCTAGAGATCGAACTCAGGATCTCCTGCTATGATACCATGTTAAATTACGGACTCTCCTAAAAGCTTAAGCTGTTAAGAAATGGTGAATTTAATCACTTAACCATAAGTCTAACAGTGATGAAGATGATGCAGATGCTACTATTAGAGTTCAGCATGTTACAAATGCAACCCCTGTTTATGAACCTCCTACCTCATCATTTTATGCAAATACTTGGGAAAATATGGTTGATCCTGAAGTTGTCCAACAAGCATTTGCTTTTTCTTGGAAAGAGGACATGAATTTTAGTACAGGGTTGATTTTTGCGAATAAAGAGGCGGTGAAACATGCACTAACAATTTACGCCGCAAAGCATAACAAAAACTTTATTGTTGGTAGGTCGACCAAAAGTAGACTGTCTGTGAAATGCATGGATGAGTCATGCAAGTGGTACGTTGGGGTAGTCGTGAAGCCTAAACTCAAACTATGGATGGTTACATCTTATGGGGGTCCTCACAGTTGTATGCCCTTGGCACGGCCCTTGATGGTAGAATGATGCATTATAATTTTCTTGCAGTAGAATTTGTGCCAACGTTACAAGAAAATCACACGGCCACAATTGATCACCTCAGAGACTTCATTAAAGCAAAGTATTATGGACATAAGCTTTCTTACTATAAGATATGGGATGCGAAACAAAAGGCTACTGCAAAGATATTCGGGAATTGGGAAGATTCTTATCAAAGGTTGAGAAAGTTGTTGTTGGCATACTTCGATCAAGAAACTGGCACCCGATACTAGTATCACACCATACCCAGGGACAAGTTCGGTGATTCAATATTGCGCTATGTATTTAGGGCTTTTGCTCCATGCATTGAAGGATTCAGACATTGTAAGCCAGTGATCAATATTGATGGGACCTATTTGTATGGTAAATATAGAGAGAGAGTCCTTACTTTTGTGATAGACTACCAGCAGAGCCAACCAAAATCAATGTCTGAGGGAGAGGGCAAGGCGGAGACGGAGCGACGGAGCGACGATGATTGAGTGACGGAGGGAGAGAGAGGTAGCGACGGCGACGGAGCGAGAGGGAGTGACGGCGACAGTGCGAGAGGGAAAGAGAGTGAGAGTGAGAGTGAGAGGGAATGAGAGTGAGAGTGAGAGTGAGAGGGAATGAGACCATGAGACTAAGAGTGAGAGGGAATGAGAACTGAGAGTGAGAGGGAATGCGATTGAGAGTACTGTGAGTGATGTGTTTTGAACTTGAGTTTTTGATTTTGAGTGCGATCTGTGTTTTGATGGACACGTGGAGGGCCGAAAGGAAATCGAGTTCAAAAGACTCATTTTCCATAATTGAGTCCAATGGACTCGATTTCCTTTAAACCAAACTGAGTCCAATGAACTCGATTTCTGGGCCTACGTGGACACTTTGTCCACCTCAACAGCTGGCAAAATGGGAAAATCGAGTACAATATACTCAATTTATCACCCCAAAATCGACTCCTTTGGTCTCGATTTGTTAGATACCAAAATAGTTTCAAACCTTGGCTAACTAATAAAATATTTGGATTTTATAGATATTAAAAAAAAAAAAAAAAGTTTTGTCCTGCTACAAAAAAATAGTTCCTAACTTGCGACTTGCAGGTTGGTTTTTTATTCCTTTTAGTTGAAATCTGGTATTTTCACTAATTGGCAATTACTTTCCACTACCAAAACCATGGGCTTTTCTTGTTTCACATCATTCTATAATATTTTGCTTTTTCTCAAAAGTTGTGGCTTCATTGATTTGTGTAATTGTGTTTAAGGGCCAACTTCTTATGCTCCGGTAGTTGAGGCTGCAATTGACATTGTAGAGAAAACTGGTGGCCAGTACCATGTACTGGTTCTCATTGCTGATGGCCAGGTTATATTCGAAGTCATCTTTCAAAATCTCTTGAACTGACAGTGTTGCATGCACACAATCTTTCTTATTTCAAGCAATGTCTTCTATTGTGAAGGTTACAAGAAGCGTCAATACAAGTGAGAAAGAACTAAGTCCACAAGAAGAACAAACAATCAAATCAATTGTCAATGCGAGGTGACCTTGCAGATTGATGATTTAAATTTCTCCTTTTAGGCTTCTTTTAAATCACCCACCACCCACCTGTGCCTTTTGATCTTATAATTTATCTTTAATTTTCAATAATTACATTATGAGCTATTTTGCTATCCATTTTCTGTGTCATTCTTTAAAAAGCTAGAGTAGACTTTCTTCTGTTCAATAATAAGAAAAAAAATACTGGAGATTGGAGTCAATGAAAAGAAATTACGGGATTATAAATTCAAATCCATAAGGGAAAAAAATGAACACAATGATTGTGGTACCATTAGATATGGTATGAATCTGTTGTAATGCTTAATTTTTCTGTTTGACAATTGGCTATTCCGAAGAATGTATGACAAGTAAGGTACATGTGCAGCAGTTTAGTGTTGGTCATTTTAGTTTGTAGGTTGTGATGGGCAAGGTCTGTTCAATAGTTTAATGTGCCTCACTGACTGATAAATTTTTTTACTGACAAGAAAGAAGAAAAGAGGATTTTTTTTTTTTTTTTTTTTTGCCTCGTAGAACCACCATGTTTCTGCCTTGTGGGCCACTACTGTTATCAACTGTTTCTAAAACATGTTTGGCATCACTCTCAACGCAAGTCCTAAGATTAAGATAAAAAACTTTGCTATGTATAGATTTCGTCTCCTTTATTTTCAGTAAATGTTGTTCAATAATTTACAAGGACTGAAAAATAAGTGAATATGGTGGAGCCACTGACATCAAGGTGTCAACAAACAGACATTAAAGAAAATTGCTAAAGTAAAACCAGTAGTGATGAATTAAACAAATTTACCTTTAAATTTTAACTTCCAGTTCATATCCACTCTCAATTGTTCTTGTTGGAGTTGGTGATGGACCCTGGGACGACATGAGGAACTTTGATGACAAGATCCCTGCACGTGAATTTGATAATTTTCAGGTATCGCAATACTAGCACACGATTAGCTTTGAATGCCATATAAGTTCTCTGTATCGTTCCATATAAGTTGAATATAATTCAACATGCATTGACTTTTAATATATGTCTTCTTTGTTTGTAGTTTGTTAACTTCACTGCAATCATGTCTAAAGATGTATCACCCTCAGAGAAAGAAACAGCTTTTGCTCTAGCTGCCCTAATGGAGATCCCCATCCAGTACCAAGCAGCAAGGGAACTTGGCATTCTTGGGTAGGATTGCTTATCCATAATTTTAATTTTATAGTTTTCTAATAATTGGTGAAAACTTGATTGTACTTATCTGAAATTAGAGCTTTGCTGCACAATGGAGGTAATTGGAAAACCAATAATCTATATCTATATATTACTAAAAGCTGAAGCATAGCGTTTAATATTACCATGCTCACGTTGAATCACATCAGCATCCATGTTATTATCCATGTCATTTACTTTTTTTTAATAATTACACTTTCTCCAACCTTTCTCATGCCTTTACCTTTTCATCTCCCTAATACCCTCAACTTTAATATCGCTTTTCATCTTTCTTTATTTTGTCTCTTCATCTTTCCCTCTCTTACCTTTTCATCTCCCCACTACCCTCAACCTTAATGTCACTATTCATCTTTCCATTCATTTTTCTTTGTTTTGTCTTTTCATATTCATACCATCTTCTATAAATTTGTTATTCTCTCTTTCATTTTTTGCATAGTTTTCCATCACAGAAAGGTTGTTTCTCTCTCCCTCTCTCTCTCTCTCACACACACACACACACACACACACACACACACACACACACTCGTGCGCGCACAATTATTTTTGGAGTATTTTTTTTCTTGCATTTCTACTTAAGTTGATAAATTTTTGTGTTTGTTATAACTCTACGTTGGGTTGGTATGATTTAGTTTTGTGTTTTAAGTTTTTTTTTTTTGTTAATATTATACTATTGTGTTATAAATTTTTTTTTAAAAAAATATAAGAATATAATATATATTATTCTATTACATAACATGATTTGGGTAATTTGGTGTTTATTGTTATATATATAATATTTTTACTATTTTAATCTTTTCATCTTATTTTATTTAATATTTAAACTCAGTTACATCTTCTATATAATTAAATTATTTATATATATATTTTTAATTAAACATATAATATTTTATTTAAATTTAAATAAATTAAATTGTACTCACTTTTTTTAATATTTACATTTTCTCTAACCTTTCTCTTTCTCTTTTCCGTTATATGCATAATTTTTCTTCACAAAAAAATTTATTTTGCTCTCTTTCTCTCTCAATTTTTGGTGATATATATAATTTGCATCTCTGCTTTAGGATGAGAAATTTTTGTGTTTTTTAGAACTCTACTTTAGGTTGATCAAATTTAATTGTGTTTTAAGTTGTTGTTGTTGGTTTTTATTTATTTATTTATTTTTAATTTTAANATAGATATTAAAAAAAAAAAAAAAAATCCCTATACTGTTATGCATATTCAACAAGAAACTGAATATGCAAATGCATGACAAGTCAGGAAAAGAAGAAGTGTATCTTCGCTCCTCAAGGCTAGATCTCACTAGGAAGATTGAGATTCCTAACCACTAATAGCATGCATAAGGTCCATTTAGTCATGCATAAACTACAATATTTATGCTAAGAGTCAGGAATTGCAACTGTAAATGGAAATCTGACGCTGCTCTAAATGCAACCCAAAAAAAAAAAAAAAAAAAAGTTTGTATATCAGATAATCAACAATATTAGTGAACCTCTTATTAAACAATGTTTCCAAATTTTGCAAAATTTATGCTAAAGACAAACACAATTTTACTCAAGTAAAGCAACAAAATAGGTAAAGTCTCTAAAATACCCAGTCTGAAAGAACCATCTTCAGTTACTAAGATAAATAGCCTATGACTTTACCTAGACCTGTTAAAAAACTAAAATTCCTTAATTCGACTAAAGTTCAAGTAAGTTTTGACATTTACTTGACAAGAATACACCATAAACATTCCAACCTTGAAGTTACATTTTGATGGTGTCCTCACATGAAGTTTAGATTGACATCAGATGAAAATTACCTAATGAGAATGCAGAGCCCCTTCCCAAACAAAAGTTTCAATAATTGAATGAACAAGAATATGACATAAAGGCTTCCAGACAAAGTTTAGGATTTTAGCTTCATCAAATCTTTGAAGTTAGCAAAATTCCTAATCAGGTTAACTAGTGGCATCAAAAGGGAATCCGGATGGGAGAATGCTATATTGATTACATTATTTTCATAACACCAACAAGAAGTAAACTAAACATAACTTAGTAGCGATTTCTTCTTAATTCTATATATTATATATATCTTTTTTTTTTCTTTTTTCTTGCACGAAACAATGTTAAGTTTTTATAAATTAAAGTCAAAGTAATTGAAAGATGAAACTCAAGTTCAACATTGACCATGAATGAAAGAGGAAAAGCCACACATATAATAAGAAACTTCCTATTTTTATTTCTTAAGAGTTTCAGACATACTAATATATTAGCACCCTATTCTCTGGACAAACCAAAATAAATTTATAATCTGCTCATGTTTGGGAAACAAACACATCTACCACATACCCATCTCTTGGCTTGAGAAAATCGAGTGTAAAATTTTCAATACTTTTGTATGATGGACCTCCCCATGGTGGTGCTAAAAACACTATGTCCCCCTAAAAAAAAGAAGAAATAATTAGAATATTAAACTAAACAATATTAAAAGAAGAATATTTTCCATCTCAAGTTAAATAATTAATTTTAATGCAACATTTTCAAACATGTAATTATAGTTTAATTTACTACCTCAACTTGATAACTAAATCAGGTTCTAATATCATATTATGTAGATTTTGTTAGATTCTAAAATGTTTCCAATAAAAGGCAACAGCAAATATTTTTGACAAGTGCAGTGTATTTATAGAGAGATTCTCCACTTATTAATGCACAATCGATTACACTAAAATTTTGTTAGAGATAACTTCATAGACTAAATTCAAATTTCATCATCCTTTTATATTGTCTTAAAAGCACTTTTGTCAACTTTGTTGATACAGCAGCCTATCCTTGTAAAAAGAAGTTACTACAAGTTCTCTATCTTTATTATAATTTTATAATTTCTAAGGTGGTTCCTTTAGTACACCGCCAGTGTACTTTTAAGTTAACTGACCTTCCCCTTGTTTACTTATTCAAATAAGTTGTGACTTAAAAAAGAAAAAGTATCAGTTCTTAAAAACAAGCCTTAGAATCCCCTTAAAATAGTATAATTTTCACATCTACTGATGGAAACCAACAAGAAAATCTAAGCGTATGCCAATTAATTGGTGCAAAAATACCTGGTCCTTTAAATATTCTTTATTTCTAGTCCCACTGCACAAAAACATATCAATCCCAAAATTTCACATGGACATGCAACCTTTGCCCCAATAGTAGACTTCTTAAATCTTGATGAACATATACTAGGGAAAATTCACCAATGCACTGTCTAATATTCATAATAGACCACATAATATTTGCTCAACTTCCCAAGAGAGCTCTAAACAAGTGAAAAACTACCAAATAGTTGAAGAGTTAAAATCACATCACTAGAGTAAGCTTCTCACAATAACATACCAAAGACAGAGGAATACCATTTTAGTATTACCACACCCTAGTCCTTATAACGGGTCACTAAAATCAAAGTAATTAAGAACAAGGAAAATAAGCATCTGTTTTTTAAGTATATTTTTAAAATTTTTTTTTTTTAAACTTTGGTTGTTAAATTTTATCATATTGCATTGTAAAGAATTAAAGATAGTATATAAAAATGTAATATTTTAATATTACATATTATGATTTAAATAATTTGGTTTTTATTTAGAGATAATTAATTTGGTGTTTATTTAGAGATAATTATTTTATTCAACATTATTATTATTATTGTTGTTGTTGAATTAGTAATTAGATTGTATATTTTTTAAAAGTCAATATATTAACTTGAAAGAAAATGAAAAACCAACTATTAACCAATAATAACTAAAATAATAATATTATCACATGCACGCGGGTCTACGACTAGTTTATGTATAAAACTTAAAAGTATTTAAGTTCCCCTTTTTATTCTACATTCGCATTAGCCAATAAGTCATATAGATGAATTTAATTATTTTTGGAAAAGAGATAATACTGTTTGTATTGCATTGACCAATGCATGTATGTGGAAGAATTTAATTGAAAAGCTTAAATAACAACATTAAAGTAACTATACTTAAGTTTTGCCAATAATTTAAACGAGGATTTAAGATACGGTCTTAGATGCGCAAGTACGGGTATGGGTATGATATGGGATATGGCAAATCTTGAAAAAATTGGATACCATATAATGGGTATACGTGTATTATTTACTTATTAAATATATTTTATTTATATATATTTTAAATATATTGTTAAGCATTTATTTTTTCTAAATTATTAAGCATTTATTAATTTAAAACAATAATGGATAATAAAGTAAATCAATAGCCATTAAATGATGTTTAAAATACAGACCAAGCTCTAAAAGAGTAAATAAAAGACAACTAGATAATTTTATAAAAAAGAAAAGAAAAGAAAGACAACTAGATAATTGTCCAATATTGAAATGAATATATAAAAAAATATAAATAAAAATTCTTACAAGTTTGAGTTATCTCTCACTATCAAGGGGGTTGGGTTACAACAGTATGCAAGCAGTATCACAGGCGTGTTGGTACTTTTTCTTTAAAAAAAAAAAATTTGGGTACATATCTTAGAAGTATCTATTATGGTTATGTATTAGAAACGGATACTTGAGCAGAAATGGGGTATCCGTGCATCTTAGCTTATAGTACCAATTGTAGATGAAACATAAATGTGATGTGATTGAATTTAAACTAGCTTGTGAATGCTTTCTAATCTGAATTTTCTCTATTGGAAAAAAGACGTGCGACAGGAAGAGCAAAGAAAATTGTTCCACGCCCTCCTCCAGTTCCTTACAGTCGTCCTCAAATGCCAACTCCTCAGCCAAGCAGCCTTCCATCAACAGAGGCAGATGAACGAAATCAGGCGGTATAATTATAGTTTGTTTTGCATTAAACATGAGCATATTGCCTGTTTATATATCATTGCAATGAACATGGCCAGACTAGGTGGCCAAAAAATTATGAAATGATTAGAAATAAGACTGAACAAAATGCTTGGTTTGCTGCCCAGTCATATCCTGCTCACTTTTCAAACATTTGGAGTCACTAATTCCGTACAATTTCTATATGACAAATGGTATGATGGTCTACAATAAGTCTCATGACCAAAAAAAAAAAGAAAAAAAAAAAAAGAAAAGAAAAAGAAAATTTATATTAGGTGGCATGTTGTGTTTGGTGTATAGTAACAAAGGATCAGTATTGAGCACACGATAATCTGTTAACTTAATGCAAGGTCTCTTATAGTGTAAATTATTTTTTTGGTCCATAAAGCGGGCTTGGGAGATACTTTCTCGTCATACAGGTTCATGTTAACTTGTTGAATCTTGCCTTTGGTCTGCACGAGTATTGCTTTGCTTACTGGATTTTATCAGTTTGGGAACACTTATTTATTTTTACCCAATTTGCATACAGGTTTGCCCTATTTGTCTAACGAATGCAAAGGACTTGGCCTTTGGCTGTGGGCACCTGGTGAGCTAAACTCATTGATATTTTCATTTTTTGCCTTTGTCCTCTCCGTTGTTTAGGTGGTATTGTAATTATTTTGAGTAAATTATTTCATTGCAGACTTGTCAGGACTGTGGAGCTAGATTGAGTAATTGTCCAATATGTCGTCAACCGATCAGAAACCGTCTCAGGGTGTTCACGGGGTGATGGAGAACTAATAAAGTATATTTGGATGAAGAAAGATTGTGTAAATGTCTAATATGCAATCAACCGATCAGAAATCATCTCCCCCATCCAAACAAAAATCAAGTGTACATTAGACTGCACATATCTAGGTGTTCTATCAAGAAAAATTATTCAATATTTTGGAAGTAGTGTTCCATCTTCTGACATAATTTCATTATGTATTAATTAGTAAAATCCACTATTATGTGAGAGGAGAGAGCATTATTTCATTAGTATTGAATAATTACCTGTGTTAGAGCTTGTTTGGATTTGGATTTGGGACCCTAGATCCTATCTGTAAAGTCTGTTTCATACCCTGATGTGTGGCAGTATCTATTTGTAATGTTAAGTTGTTAACTATGATATTTCATGTTCCTCTTTATCGTTTCCAAGATCCAGCCTTGTGATTATGCAACCAGGATCTTACCCAAGACATACCGTCATTGTCCAGACATACTATTATCCAAATTTGGGCAGCTATTAACGTTACTAGCCGTAGACGCACGCGATGAGAATTAAGATTTTAATTGGCTTCATTGTTGCAGCTGCCCTTTCAACATCATCTGTTAAACCTGTTAACAAATTTCATTCATTTTAAACTTGGATTAAAGGACTAATAAAAAAATTTCAAATTGAATTATATGGTGTATGTTGTGTGTAATATTGTGACCCTGTACGATTCCGATCCCATGATTCAACTTGGTATCCCCCCGTACTAGCACTACTTTACAAACAATTCTAATATAATTTTGAATGATTTCTGTTGTGCAAGATAGTGTTGGTGTTGAGAAACAGAGAGAGTATACGTTTGACCACATAATGATGAAGGTGGCCGGAAAACAAAGCCTGGCAATTTCTAATATTGAAAGAGAAAGTACGATTAACAAACTGAGATCCGAGTCGCTATTTGTTTTACATATATTGCACGTTGCACCAGAGTTTAATGGAGAACGACACTGTTTCTGTATTAAAAAGGAAAGTTCTCCTGAGTTAGTGACTCTTATGCATAACGACATCGTTTGGTTAAGTGGGGAGGACGCATTTTTTATTATTATTTTCTTGACCGTCGCGTGGCTGCTCTTGCTTCACTGTTGTATGACAGTGACACTTCAGTCGGAAAAACTCTGGTTTATCAAAAATGTAATTCGAACATAAAATGAAGGAATGCAGTTTAGAACAATGAGGAAATGTGCAGAATACCAGTGTAATATAGTTGTATATAGTTAGTTAAGCATCGGTTGAAAGAATAATGGAAACTAGCATCTCGAGTTTTAGAAACTCGAGATGCTGTTCCACCGTGTCCCGCACCAATTGGTGAGCTGGAATTAATTTTGTCCACTTAGATCTCGAGTTGTTAAAAATCGAGATGTAGAACTCGAGTCTTAAAGACTCGAGTTCTACTGGAAATATGAATTTTCAAAGAACTCGAGTCTTATAGACTCGAGTTCCACTGGTCAAAGCACCTTACACGCTGAGCCCTTAAAAAAATTTAATACTTGGCCATATATAAACACGCTCAGTACACAGCGCACCCAAAAACAGAGCATCCTCAGTCTCTCAGCCTCACTAAGTCTCTCAACCTCACTAACTCTCACTCACCCATAACTCTCACACCACATTGCCTCTCACTCACCACACTGCCTCTTTCACTGCTCTTTCCTCTCAACAAATTCAGATCTCAGGTAAGGGTTTGCATAATTTGATTATCATTGTAGTTGGGTATTAGTTGTTTATGGGTGTGGGTTAAAGATTTTGACTATTTATTTTGTAGATAATTGACATAACTTAGTTAATTTTCCAATATTGTGAATTAGAACTTTGTTTTGTCAGTGTTAATTTTTTGGGTATTTAGTTGCCCATTTTGTTAACAAAATTGTATTCATCATTTCTAGGCTTTTATTTTTAGCATGATCTTACACGTTTTTTTGACTTTGTTCATCATTATTTTGGGTTTGAAATATTGTAGTGAATGAATGGATATCATAATCAAATGCCTGAAAGTAATTCTTAAAATGCACTGACCTACACAATACATGGCTGTATAAGGAATTGATCATTATCTGTGAGATTTATTATTCTCTTAACGACTGTCAAATAATAAATCTCACGACTTCTATTTACATGAACTCTTAATCCTAAGAGAATAATGGACCTGATCATAAGGTGTAGGTTACTTGATATATCAGGAGTGAGATATAAAGTCACAATCAAAACCTCAGTATGTTGGGCAGCCACATTTAGTGTCGGGGGAACATATATTCTCAAGATGATATTCATAATCTCTTAACGAAGATATAAAATATTTCCTTGAGATAAGCTTAATGAGTTTGGTTATTCAGAGAGTTAGGCCTAACCACTTTGGTAAGGAGTTACTAAAGTATATATTTATGAAATTTCATAAATATATGTTGAATAACTTAAAGGATTAAACCGAGTATTTAAGGATTAAGATATAGCAGTCAACATTCATGACTTTGTATTACCACGAATATTTTATGAAGGGGTTGCATGTACAATAAAGTCTTGAGATATAATTTATTAATAAGGCTTAGAGTGCAATTATATTTATATAGTGGTATTAAATATAATTAATGGTAACTTTGGTCTTGTCAAAATTGACAGAAAAGCTCAAGGCCCATTGGAGCTAGAGTCTTATTTGTTCCCTTTTGGTCCCACTCCAAGCCACATACTAAAGCCCAATTGGAATGGCTCAAAAGGATAGCCCAATTAGATAATTAGTTATGTATAAGGAGAGAAACATACAGAATTTTATGTGTGACACATGATATATGTGAAAGTGTATGAGAGTGTAAGCCACTCTCTAATTCTCCCTTGGACTGATTGAGAGACCACACTTCTTAGGCGTTAGTGGAATTAGAGTGAAGATTAAAAGTATTCCCAAGTACTTCTAATCTTTGGTTTTGAATTTCACCACACCAAGGTACACTCTTTTGTTCTTAAACTCTGAAATTTATATAGTACATGTTTTCGATTATGAATGAAGTAGATCCGTTAATTTTCTACTGCATATGTTTTGTATGAGATACAAACCATGTCTTTCCAATAGTCTCTTTTTTTTCTCTCTCATTGTTATACATTGAGAGGAGATTTGTGTCCAAACATAACTCACACCTATTTAGAATGTAGAGAGTGATTTGGAGCTTGGGAAGCGTTGAGGATTTGCCATGGTGAGGCTTGGCGAATGCAATCGAGCAGTATTGCGAGATCTGGATAATTAGTGAAGACAAGACTTCGAGAAGTCCATTGGTAGTTGGATCTTGGACGACTCAAGTACTTTGGGTAGATTAGGCTTGGAGGGTCTTTTTGGTATCCTTGTACTCTAACTTATTCACTAATGGATCGATATTGACTTGGAGGGTTGGAGAGAGATTTTTCACTGAGTTATTTGGTTTCCTCTTCGATAACATATCATCTTGTTATCTTATGTTTGCATCTCCATTCCCTTACTTTTTGCTTTACATTTACTTTTTATCGCTTATGCTCATGCACTAGAGTAGTAGTTTATTATGCTTTATTTACTCTTGTTCTGGACTTAGATAAGTTAGAGTAAAAGCAATTAAGTCATGTTTTTAAAATTGGGGATCTAAACAAGTTATAGTGTTTCTACACTATTTGAGCTTTTAGACCTGATTAGCAAGTCTCTCAAACTCCTGTTGGTACTCCCTAAGTGTCCCACTTTGACATATTCGAGACAGTCTCGTCAAAATCCTCTGCCTCAGTTGGCCCAAATCGGACCAGTAACTCCTTTTAAAATTTGCCCAATTGACTTCAATCTTCTCCCCGCAATACACCTTTTTCATCCATTGCCACCATTGGTTCGCTTCCCCTTCCAAATGAAAGGCTGCCAACGTGACTTTACAATCTTCAAATGTCCCTTGGCAGGCAAAATATTGCATTACATGGTCAAGCCAAACCGTTGGATCATCACCTAAGTACTTTGGGAAATCTAGCTTGGTGGGTCGTGGTTGATCATGTCTTGTAGTTCTGAATCCAGTTGACTAATCTGATTTCTCTCCAGTGTGTGATGGGGTCGCCTACTCATCTGATTTTAGGGTTAAGAGAAAATTTGATTTGTCACAGGATTTGGACAGTGTCTCTTTAATTTCATGCATAGATGAACAAAGAGATTGGGACTCTGTGGTCATCTTTTGCATGCTGTCTTTCAACTCCTGCATTTCACTCTCTAATTTCTCAATTTTGTCTTTGTTGGTGGCCATGCTCTGATACCAAGTTGATAGCAACAGAGATGGAATTGATAAATGACTTCCTTTGGGTGGAAGACAAACCATAGTAATAGCAAATTCCTCAACAACTGGTCTAATGCCGCAAACGTTTATTTAAAGAGTAACAATCTCTTAAGATAACTAGATATAATTACTAGATAATTATTCAAATGTTCAAATAGAGATAAGATACCTAGATAACTAGGCCTACTCAAATAAAGATAAGATAACTAGTAGAAAAGATAAGAAGAAACAATAAGGACTCTCAAAGGTTGGGTAGTAGTAGGACTCTCATGAGACATTTACATTTGTGAGTGAACGTTCCATCGATCCATATGCAATCATATAACAATGACTGCTCATTCCCTTCTTGTTGGTGAAATTGTCTATCAGTAGCACCTAAGAGTCACAAAGTTCAATTTTAGACTAGTGTCATAGGCAAAATTCAGTTTTGGGTGAGAAGACATATTGGTGATATATAGGATTGCCTCCTAATTAAGTGACCAAACTTAAGCCAGGTTCTATAGTAATATTTGATAACATGGTTGAAAGTCTAATGAAATCATGATATTTAGCAATTTCAAAAAGTAGGATAGAATACCATACACAATATAAATCTTAACTTGCCCATGATCCCGCTGACACTTTCATGGTCAACCATTCAACATGGATGAGCTCAAAGAACCTTAGCAAGACTTTTAAGGTATTTGCAGTTGTTATTTGGGGCTTGTAGAACCAACATGGCTTACCTCCAATAATGAAAATTCAGAATTGAAAATTACTCATTCTTGTTATAGAAGGTGATGAAACTAAAAGTGCATCTATGAATATGTATAGCTGTAACATGCTTGAGAAGAAAGTTTAGATCCCAATTTAAGGCTATATATATATATATATATTAGGTTTGTTAGGTTCTAAAGACTTAGGATTTGATGTATTTAGAACTCTAATGTGTAATGTTGGCAAACCATGATCAAAACAATATGTTTAGTCTTGTTTAGGCTTGCTCAAAGTTGTGTAATTAATGTAAAGTTGGAATCGAGAGGTTGCAGATGTATTAGTGCATTTCGGCCTGGCTCGATCGATCGAAGGATAGACTCAATCGATCGAAAGTTGGCCAGAATGTTTTTTCTGCAGAATATCCAACTCAGCCCTATCTCATTAAACGTTTAGGGTTTTATGTTTTTGCCCTAGGTATATAAGGCAAAACTCTAGCCACGTTTTGTGAGTTGCTTTGGTTGTATTGTTGCTCATATTTTGCAATTTGTGTGAATCTCTTGTGAGATCCTTGAGGAGCTTTCCTTCATATAAACTTGGGGTTTTCAAGGTAGAGATATTATCAACACCTTGATGATCAACTTAGTTGCTGCTATTGGAGCTTAAAGAAACACAAGCGGGAGTGCTTGTATCTTGTGAAGAATCCAAGAAAGAAGGAAACTGTGGATTTGGAGCTTGTTCGTGGTCGTGTCAGTAAGTTCTACTGGTAGGTAGCATTAGGAAGTCGAGCGTGGGTGCTTGTAAGTCCTTTTGTATGAACTTCGATTCTTTCACATAGTGGATTCAAGTTTACCTTGAGGATAGCTAGGTTAAATCCTCCCCAGGTTTTTTGCCAGTTTGGTTTTCTTGGGCGATCATATCTTTGTGTTCTTTATATTTCCGCTGCTTTATTTCTTGATATGATTAACTGATTGTGTTAACCTAGCTTTGCATAATTTGACTAAGTTAATCACTTGGCTAATAAACTAGGTTAATCCAATTGTTGTGTTTTAAGGGTCTAAAAAACCTAACAAGGTTGTCTAATAACATATCACCATTGATCATAAAAACAATCTTTTTTGTAATGACTCACTAAATATTGTCCAAAAAAAAAAAGTAAACAAAAACATCCATAGTATGTAGATGTGCCAGTGAACATGTTAAATTAAGCATGAAATTCTTTTCAAAAAAATCTCCACATTGAAAGGGAACTGCACTTGACATGTAAATATTCAGCTCTAATTATTCTACAATGCGACCCTTTGCTTTAACTCAAAATGAGGGATAACAGAAAGATACTATATGTTCAAGCATTAACTTTAAAAAGGAATTTGGGACGGAATGAAAAATGGCACGGGACATTACTTCTAGGATGATGGGAGTATCCTTTTAGTCAAATATAAAGGGACTATGCTTTTACTCCGTTGATCATAGTTAGATCTTAAAATCCTACAATTTTATGATCCTATGGATCAACTTAGATAATAAAAATCCCAACAGAATCATGGATTAGATTGTTGGACCTGGATCCCTATTACAGACTTACCAATCCAAAAAATGCTACTTCCATGCCTGCTAAAAAATGATTTTTCATAAGCCACAATAAACCCACCATCCACTCCGGCATCACTGGCGACTCTACATGTTACTTAGGGTGGTCACATGACCACCCTGAATTGATTTTATTTTTAATACGTTAAAATTTCTGAATTTTAAATTAATATGGATTGTTGACCATCCCAAAAAAAAAACTTGACCACCTTGAAAAAAACTTGAACACCCTAAATAAAAATTTGAGTCCATTAAAAATAAAATTTTATCTCTCCAAAATTTTGGTTCGTAGAAGGTTGAACCAAAGAATTTCAAAAAATGCAATTTTTACAGCATTTTTACAATAGTTTCATAAATAAATCTGAAGTAATAAGTTGTTACTAGTTATTAATAGTAGACAAAAAAGTGATTTTTGTGGTAGGTTCAAATTAGAATTAGTAAAAACTGCTCATCTAGGATTTGTTGTAAAAGTGTCGTAAAAATGTTGCGAACGTAACACTTCTAAAAAATTGCCCAAACAAATACAATTTATCCCAAAAGTCCAAATCAAATGTTTAAGTGTGTGTTTGGCTCCAAATTAAAAAGTCAGCTTATTTTACTATTCAATTTATTTTTGCTACCATTCATGGGGCTCAATGCACTTTTTGTTACTATTCATGGGTTCCACTATACTATTTTAGCTAACTTTTACTTTTATTTACAATACTTTTAACAAAAAGTTTTCAGTTTCAGCAAAATAAGCGAATTTCAAACAAATCCTAAGTTGTTCCCAAACGAACACTTAGTACCCTTTTTGTTTTTTGTGGTTATTTTTAAGAAAATGTTTTGGATCCATTCGACAAAGTAAAGCTTGTAATATCTATGCAGAGCATAATAATTGAAAGAAGGAAAATGTTTTAAAAATCCCAGTTTGTTCCTGTTGTTCAAATAATGCTAATAAGCTGTTGACAATGTATCAATAATTGTAGTACAAACTACAAAAGACTTGTAATCAGTATCATATCAAGTGACCAAACAATTATTATTATTATTATTATTGGAAGTGAATCTATGAGGTTTTTAATACTTTTATATAAAATTTTTTAATACAAATTGAAAAAATAATACTCCCTCCGTCCCATTTTTTTTGTCCTCTATTCCATTTTGAGATGTCCCAAAATATTGTCCTGTTTCTAAAAATAAAAGTCATTAATTTACTAATATTCCTATTATACCCCTATTAATTTACTAATTCAATTTTTTAATAAATTTTTTTAAGGGTAGTTTTGGTAATTTATACATTTTTAAAAGGTAGACAAGATAATAAATGATGTTCCCTTAAAAAATTTGACTTTTCAAACAGGACAAAAATATTGGGACGGAGGGAGTAATAAAATTGTTGTTTCAAGAGGACAAACTTCGTCCACGCTTGAACCATGTATTATGGATGGGTGTTTTTTGTGCGTTGTGCCAAAATAAAATCAAGTCATGTGATAAAGTCCAATTCATTTCATTATCTGTCCCAACCACCCACTGACTTTACCATTACCCATCAATTTTACATTGAAAATATTTATAATGCTACTGTTTCTAGTCTTGCTGACTTGCTTGCTCTCCTATTTGCAAGGGAAGAGACGATGGACGAGCTTTGTGCCTTGTGCCAAAATAAAATCAAGTCAAGCAATAAAGTCCAATTCATTTCATTATCTATTCCAACCACCCATTGACTTTACCATTACCCATCAATTTTACATTGAAAATATTTATAATGCTACTGCTTCTAGTCCTGCTGACTTGCTTGCTCTCCTGTTTGCGAGGGAGGAGATTTCATCTACATGTACGTTTGGCTTCAAATTTAAAATCTAGCTTATTTTAGCTTATTTTTACTACTATTTATGGGCCCCATTGCACTTTTTGGTACTATTTATGAGTTCACTGTAATATTTCAACTAACTTTTCCCTTTATCTACAGTACTTTCAACAAAAAGTTTTCAGTTTCAGCAAAATAAGCGGATCCTAAACAAACACTAATTGTGATTTTTAAATTGTTTTTAAAAGACACACCTTTTCAAATGGCTAGTCTATTAGTGTTTATTTTAGTCTTTAGCTGAATTTGTTGGATTTATGTGATATATTTTGTACATATGCATATGCACTAAATTAAGTAATGCCTAAATACTTTATTGAACATGATTAATATAACAGTTGAATGCCTAAATTGAATATATTGAATGAACTTATAGTTTACTGTTTATTATTTTGCACCATGAATAAATTTCTAATAAAGAAATCACTTGTATTGCAAGATTAATATTCTAAGCAAAATTGTGTTGACTTTAATAATTTTCTTTCAGATCATAGGCTATGAGAAAATGTCTAATTTTTTCATCCTAATGATTAGGTTGAAATAAGAAGAGCATATTTGCAAAGAGGTTTTTGTCAACTTCTTGGCCTTGATTTCCCTAAAAAAGAAATTAATGGAGCATTGTGTTGATTTAATACTAATTAGTTTAAAGAATACAAAAATTGGTTGGAATAGATCATAAAAAAAGATGATGTATTTTGTGTATATTGTTTCTTATTAGGCAAGATGCTCGTAATTGGATGTGATATTANTGGCTGTATAAGGAATTGATCATTAAAAAAATAAAAATAAAAGGATAAGAATTGGTCATTTTGGAAACAATTTGGTATCTGGTAATGACATTTAATCCTTAAGGATATGGAATACTTTGGTTTTGTGAATTTAATATGTTTTGTTAATGCTACATCATCTTTGTAAAGTCTCTCATATTGTTCTATGTATTCTTTAAATATATATATATATATATATTTTCCTTACCTTTTATTTTTGGGGTTGCTCCAGTAGATATGTTTCAAATTTTGTTCTAAAGCCAAACTTAGAACCATGGGTACCACAAGTTACATAATGGCTATAAAACTAGTAATTACCTATGAAAATTCTGGCTTGAATATGTTCTGCCTTAAGATCACATTACTTTTTTTTTCCCCCAGTTTACGACTATGTGATTTAACTAACATGGTAACTTGATTTAACAGGTTCACAATGCCTGAAATTGATATAATCTTATACCACGGTGGTCCCCTGAAGAATGCCAATGCGAACAAGGGATTGCCATTTGAAGGGCCGGGTATAAAGAGCTATTATACCCAAATTGATCGTAGGTTCAAGACCCTTGACGAATTGAAGATGATGGTTATGGAAGAGTTGTGTGAGAATCCTGCTGTGCACAACATAGAAATTACTTATCGTATGCCAAATGAAATCCTGAGGCATCGAATTAATTACAAGTACATGGCGATAGAAACAGACAAACATGTGAAGATGATGTTTGACAAGTTGGAGAGAATATCTGAAGTAACTAACATTGAGTTGTACATACAGTTGAAACCGCGTGCAGAAGTTGGTATCGACGAAATCCAACAAACACAAACAAGTGTAC
Organism: Quercus suber; assembly: GCF_002906115.3. Lineage (NCBI taxonomy): Eukaryota > Viridiplantae > Streptophyta > Magnoliopsida > Fagales > Fagaceae > Quercus > Quercus suber. The sequence goes on from NW_027069830.1 coordinate 652,396, forward strand.
AGGTTACAGTTCCAAATGTTCAATATGAGTATTTTGCACATGTAGAGCATGATAATGTTCATGCCAATGATGATGATGATGAGGATGAGGATGAGAATGATGATGAGTATGAGGATGACGATGATGATGACGACTATGTTGATGGGAGTACTGCCATTGACGATGAAGATTTTGTCGATGAAGATGAGATTGAAGACAGATTGAGAGAGGGGACTTTAGGGACTTTGAGAGGGACATTGATGATAATGAGACATTGGATGATAGTGAACCTTATGCAGACAATGTTCTTAGTGTCCAAAACAATATGGACACAATCCTGGCTACGCACCTCCTGCTTTGTCATTTTCTGCAAATACTTGGGAAAATATGGTTGATCCTTCACATATGGAGATACCATTTGTGTCTACTTGGAGAGAGGGGATGAATTTGTACAAAGGCTTGATTTTTGCCAATAAAGTGGAGGTGCAGCGTGAATTAACAATTTGTGCCCTCAAGGAAAACAAACAGTATATGATCAGTAGGTCGACGACGACAAAACTTTCTGCAAAATGTGTGGATGAGTCATGCAAGTGGTATGTCTGCGCAGTCATGAAGCCCAATCTCCAGAGACTATGGATGGTCACCGTGTACAAGGGTCCTCACACATGTATACGGACTGGGGTGCGAAATGATGGTAGAATGATGAATTGTAACTTTATTGCATCAGACATCCTTAAGAAGTTAAGTGAGGATCACACTACCCCAATTAAGCATCTCAGATCTATGATAGAGTCGAAATATAAGGGCCATAAGCCTTCTTACTACAAGGTATGGGATGCGAAACAAAAGGCGATTGTAGGCTATGAGAAAATGTCTAATTTTTTCATCCTAATGATTAGGTTGAAATAAGAAGAGCATATTTGCAAAGAGGTTTTTGTCAACTTCTTGGCCTTGATTTCCCTAAAAAAGAAATTAATGGAGCATTGTGTTGATTTAATACTAATTAGTTTAAAGAATACAAAAATTGGTTGGAATAGATCATAAAAAAAGATGATGTATTTTGTGTATATTGTTTCTTATTAGGCAAGATGCTCGTAATTGGATGTGATATTAGTAGTTTAATGATTGTTTGGTTGTATACATTGAAAATGATGCAGTTGATAGAATTGATAATGAAATTATTATACATCAATTTCAAAATATGAAAACTCGTAGAATAAAATTTTAAAGAGTTATGTATTTGCGCTATTTTGAAATATCGATATATTCAAATTTTATTTTATTAAATTTTGTTTAATTTAAATTTTTTAATGGCCACCTTGAGAAAAATTCTTAGAGCTGCCACTGTTTGTCATTACCCAATAAATCCCAAAATGAAGAAAAGCCATAAAAGCAACTGCAATAAGATCCCTACTACACTCCCTGTATTCAGCCCCTACTGCCATTCTGCAAAGAAGATCCCTCTTCATAGCATTTTTTTTTTCCATAATCATTTCCAATAAAGCTGTTAAAAACACCAAGCTTTCCTAAATGGAGAACAAAAAGTCTCCCAATTTAGAAAAAGGTACTTTATTTCCTAGAAAGAGGTAATTTATGTCCTAAGCTTCCTTAAAATTTCTCTTTGTAATTTCTCAACCCTTCTAGTAACACTTACAAGCATGGTAAATATTGACATAATAGGTTGGTAGACAGGAAAGAGTACTCATAATTACGTTTAAAAACGTACAATTTTCTTTCCATCCCACCAACCTTCATTTTGTCTTCTCCAATAACACATCTCATGGAAATTTACTCGTAAGGCAGACCAAGACGCAGAGCCTAAGAAGAAAATGTAAAGCAATAAATTTACTGAACTTACAACCAACTACATGTGTTAGCTCTACCACAGCCTGCACTACCTCAACTGGAACCAGTTCACTCTTAGCAAAATTCAAATTTAAGCCCGAAATTGCTTCAAAACATAGTAAGGTTCATCTGAGAGAAATGTCCTTCTCTTACTTATCCCTATGAAGTATCATCAGCAAATTGTCCAAGTTAAATCCCAATAATAGTCTATAAAATCTTACAATCCTTCAATCGATCCTATATGATTTGTTTTGACCTAAATACCTTTTCACCAATTTTAGGTAGGTTACCTATTTTAACCACGCTGGAGCCCATAGATCAAATATTCCCCCTCAAATTTAGTATTAGCTGCTAGCATTAATGAAAGATAGGAAAGAGAAGATAAATTTCTTAAAGTGCCTTTAGATGAACCATATCAGGTCCTAAAGTCTTCATTGGTAAGAAAGACAAACCTCACACAGGTAACCATGAAAGATGCATAAAATGAAGTATTAAGTAGCAATTATGACAAAGGGACATGCAATGCACTGGCAACATACCTTGCTGAACTTCTCACCATCTACCAAACAAACATTTGCCAGTGTTAGTGACTAATTAAAAATCCTAAACAAAGCTGCTAGAGCTTTATTCAACCAATCCATGCTGCTAAAAGTTGAGTATTGAAGCCTACCGACCCAAGGAAGAACTTTATAGAACTGCGTAAAGGTATGAGAAAGGTGAATCATTTCTTGGAAGTTAAAAAAGTGCCAAATGATACCTCCAGCCCCCATAAATATACTGTGATGGCTACAGTCAGAACACAATTCATATGCCCTGGAATGTCTGAGTAAATTCTACTAAGCAAGAAACAACAAGAAGAAGCATACAACAACAATGATGATCACGACAATGATAGACATACAACCAGAAAGACCAAGCTTCAGATCACGTCAAGCATAATCCTTACCTCAGTCTTTGCAATCACTTAATGACCCCTTCTACTAGCAATGATTATTTGTCGTTCATAACAACATACTAGTGCTCAAATCTATTGCTTATAAGGGAGGCAATAAGGTAAAAAAACATACAAATGATTGTAAACAATGATATTGATACATAAAATCAAAAGTAGTTTATTTCTGCAACATAATAACTAATATATAAAGATCAGAAAAAGAGACACTTAATTAAATGTATTCATTTCCACTGAATGGCCAGGGCCTCCAGGCTCACCCTGCCCTCAATCAGCAAATCACAATGCATAAAGATAAAGTTAATATATATAATAGAGTAGAGGAATAAATAGGTCAATCTAGTGAATGATTAAACAAGTCAACTGTTCTACAAAGCATCTGTTAGGAATAACATTTTAAAACATACCTCCTCAGCAAGATCTCCAGCAATTCCTCTAACAACTTCACATAAGTTGTTTTCAGTGAATGATTCATTGATCCAAAAACTTGAATCTTTGTAACAAGAAGGATACTGCAACACAATAGCATAATTTCAAATTTGAAACAAGCATTAAAGCCATTAAAGCCACTACTCATTACCTCTCTCTTTGACATTTTTTTCATTTTTTAATGGCATACTTTGTTTCTAAAATGTAGAGGATATTTTAGTAAATTAATTCACTTTATTTTAAAATCCAGCCCATCGTCAATTCAGCCTTTCCCTCCTTTTCCTTCCATTTTGGACACACACAAAAATGAGGGCCTAGAAGAAATTCTATCACTTCATTTCTCCTCTTTTTCCTCTCAAACTTTGTAACTAAACAGTGGAAATTGGCTCCCTTAATTCCGAATCCATTTTCTTCTCTACTCTTCCCCCCGTTTCCAAACAGTTTTAGAGTCCATAGTTTCGATGTTTTCAACGTTGAGAACCATGTCACACCTAAGAGCTCCAAACCAAAAGCACTATATATGGAGCTTGAAAGTTCAAACTAGAAGCACCAGTTGTGACCGTTCTGTTCGATTTGTTTCACCAATAAGTGGCGTCTTAAGAAAATTCATTATTTATAAACATTAGTTCATTTTCAATTATTCACAGATTTTGATAGTTTTTAAAGCTTTAACAGGTTTTTGCAAACCATTAGAGGAAAATATGAACCCTCAAGATTGCTACTTATAGAATCCATGCTTAATTGTATCATGAAAGTAATTTGCCTTTTGAATCCATTAACAAACTCAATTGAGTGGAGGTGAATATCATCTAAAGGAAAGTAATTAGTTTTCTATTGATTTCTCCTAAAATTCCCACACAGTTAAGATGATATTCAAAGAGTTGGAGAAAGAATTTCAAGTAATGGCTTTTGAAATGATAAATATCAAGTTTTGACTTATAACCAAATATGGAAAATTTCAGCAAAAAAACCAAATATGGAGAATTTTAGGGATAAAAGTCGTATTGTTAATGTAAACATGTAGAATATGAAAAATTCCAATGGAATTTTTTTTTTTTTTTGAGAGTTTCAACCTAATAAAATTTCTTTGGTACCAACAACGTTCAGCTTGCTCTGCACCTGCTCTTACATTCCACTGCATACCACAATTAAAGAAACAAATTTGAAATGAATAATTATCTTCACCAAAAACATACTCAACAAAATGAAACGTCAGCAAAATCTTATCATATGAAATACCTGCAACTCATTAATTTCCTCATCCATGAGTGAGCGTTCCATCGACCGATATGCAATAATATAACAATGACTAGTCATTTCTTTCTTGTTGGTGAAATTGTCTATAAGTTGCACCTGAGAATCACAAAGTTCAGTTTTAGACAAGCTTCAGGGGCAAAATTCAGTTTTGGGTGAGAAGACATATTGGTGAGATATATGATCCGTTCCTAAAGAGACAAAACTTAAGCTATGTTCAGTAGTAATATATTTGAAAACAAGGTTAAAAGTATAATGAAATTATGATATTTAGTGATTTCAAAAGTAGGACATAGATGACCATACACAAAAAAAAATATTACTGATATCTAATAGATAGATTTTCATATTGCTGAGGTATAAAATAAATTCAACTAGTTTTTAGCCCTAACTTCAAGATTGATTCCCACTGACACTTTCATGGTCAAACATTCAACATAGATGAGCTAAGAGAATCTTAGCAAGAGTTTTAAGGTAATTGCAATTGTTACTTGAGACTTTTAAACAACATGGCTTGCTTCCATGATGCAAATTGAGAATTGAGAATTATCATTGTTGTGAAAGAAGGTGATGATACTGAAAAAGAAAATGCGAAGGCAAAATGCAGCTATGAATATGTATAGCTGCAACATGTTTGAGAAGTAAATCTAGATCCCAACTTAAGGCAATATGTATATTTTGGTTGTCTTATAACATATCACCTTACACAAGCATCCATAGTATGTATAAGTGGCAGTGAACATGTAAAATTAAGCTTGAAGTTCTATTAAAAAAAATCTCAACATTGAAAGGGAATTGTACTTGATATGTAAATATTCAACTCTAATTACTCTACAATGTGATTCTTTGCTTTAACTCAAAATGAGGGATAACAGAAAGGAGCAATATGTTCAGGCATTAACTTTCAGAAAGATTTTGGGACAGAATGAAAAATGGCATAGGACATTCCTTCAGAGATGATGGGAGTATCCTTTTAGTCAAATATGAAGGGGCTATGCTTTTACTCTGCTGATCATGGTTAGATCTTAAAATCCTACAATTTTATGATCCTATGGATCAACTTAGATAATAAAAATCCAAACAGAATCCCGGTTTAGATTGTAGGATCTGGATTCCTCTTACAGACTTACCAAACCAAAAAATGCAACTTCCATGCTTACTAAAAAACAATTTTTCATGCACCACAATAAACCCCCACCCACTCTGGCATTACCCAATAAATCCCAAAACGAAGAAAAACCATCAAAGCAACCGCAACAAGAACCCTACCACACTTTTGCAAAGAAGATCCTCTTTAGAGCATTTTTTCCCATAACCATTTTCAATAAAGCTTGTTAAAAATACCAAGCTTTCCTAAATGGGGAACGAACTGTCTCCCAATTTACTAAATGGTACTTTCCTTCATTTCCTAAGCCCCCTTAAAATTTCTGAGGCTTTCTTGTAACACTTTCAAGCATGGGAAATATTGACATAATAGGTTGGCAGACAGGAAAGAGTACTCATAATTTCCTTTAGAAAGGTACAATTTTCCTTCCATCCCACAACCTTCTTTCCGTCCTCTCCAGTAACACATTTCAAGGGAATTTACTCATAAGGCAGAACCTAAGAAGAAAATTTAAAACAGTAAATTTACTGACCTTTCAACCACTTATATGTGTTAGCTCTGCCATAGCCTGTACCTCCTCAACTGGTACCAGTTCACTCTTAGCAAAATTCAATTCTAAGCCTGAAGTTGCTTCAAAATATAGTAAGGTGCATCTAAGAGAAATGTCCTTCTCTAACTTATCCCTATAAAGTATCATCAGCAAATAGATGAACCATATCGGGTCCTAATGAATTTAATGGTAAGAAAGACAAAGCTCACGAAGGTAAACATGAAAGATATTCTCTACCTATTTCCAGCAATCGCTCTCAAATCTTTCACCATGCATAAAATGATTTATTAAGTATCAATAATGACCAAGTGACTTGCAATGCACTGACAACATACCTCACTGAACTTCTCACCATCTCCCAAACAAACATTTGCCAAAAGAGATTGTGTTAGTGACTAATTAAAAACCCAAAACAATGCTGTTAGAAATTTATTGAACCACTATATGCTGCTAAAAGCTGAGTATTGAAGCCAACTGACACAAGGAAGAACTTTATAGAACTGCCTATCACGAAATGAAAGAGATGAAACAAACTGTATTTCATTAATTAGCAAGAATGAGTACAAATTTGTATATATATACAAGTATGAAACCAAGCAGCTACCTAACAGAGCTAACTAACTTGAAACAACCTTCACACGTGCTAGCTACAGTAATAACAGACTCTCTCACGTGTCATCACTCAAGTGCATCTATTCAATCACTAAACTACACGCCGTATATGTTAACATAAAACCGGAAAGAATAATCCTAAAAAAACTGTAGGGTTAGGATTTGTAGCCTAAGCCCAAAACAATGAATTTGTAGAGAGTGTGTGAAAGAGCTAGATTGATTATGAAATTGGCAACGGTTAACTACAACATCCAAGTGTTTAAACCAGCATAAAGATACACGTAAAATGAAATGAAATGATGTCCGAAGAGATATATTATTGACTGAATAGTGATTACAGTTCTTAGAGCTACAGTAAAATTTTTCTCTAGTTCTTATTCCCCTTTTTTCCGATCCCCCATTATCAGAGGCCTCTTCCCTTTATATAGCATCTTTCTCCATCATTTCCATCGTCTACTTGTTCTTCATCTATGTACCCATTTGAGTATATGTCACATCAATACCTTCTTTAGCCCTCTGTGAGTGGTGGTAGCTGAGATTACACTGTTCAGGGGTCTTCTCCACATAAATGCAGCCAGAAAAGTTGTTGCAGTGCATTAAACACGGTGGTAGCAGTTTTTTCCTTTAGATATTTCTCCATTCTTATCATCTCCAGACATGCTCAGAGTTTATCCTCGTCATTGGAACTGCTAGGAAGAATCACTTGAACCTCTTTGGTACCTGTTTGATTGAGACTCTCTATATCCGAGGAGAATACGCTTTTCGGCCAGCTGATGATCTCTTCGGACTATCCTCCATAGTCACTTTCGGGTATATCTCCCATGCGAAATCCTTCCCAATCATTTTCTTCTCTTCGGACCTAACTTAACCCCAGAAACGAGGCCCCAGACCCAATACACAAGGTTGGGCTTTTGCCCCCACAAAAACCTATTTAAAAATATAAAATAGGAATGAAAAGCCAAGTTGAAAATGTAACAAATAATCCCTAAAAAAAAACTATTTATAATATAATATAGGGTTATGGATTCCTAATCAAATTTGGTTATATAATTTTTTTTTAAAGGATGAGTATGTCGGTAGAGTCCATTTGATATAAAATTTAAATTCTATTGAAATTAAAAATGATATATATTTGTTGAGTCTCATTTGATATAATTATAGAGTTTAAATCCTATTGAAATTATAATTTCTAATCAAAATTAAAATAAAAAAAAAATGAAAAAAAGAAGAGAAAGAAAACATGATTGATAGATATAAGGAAATATGATAGAATTTTTTTTAATGTCATCAACGTAGAAATTACCAAATTAATGGAGATATATTTCGTTTTTTGGAATATATTTATATTAATGGAGTTATTATATAGTTTATTAGGATTATCTAAAAATTCTCTGATTAGGTGATTATTTAGGTTCCCTTAAGTATTGTAGTTGTTTGGCACCAAATAACTAAATTTATTTTTTTTAAAAGAAATTCAATAAATTTTCTGTAATTTGTTAAATCAAATCAAAAAATATAAATAAAAAATATTGATGTGAAAATTTGTGGAGATCTCAACCAAAAGTCAAAGCTTTGGTTATATATAATAATAATAATAATAATAATAATAATAATAATATATTTAATGGGGTTTGACCATTTGTGTCTTTGAGCTTAGATAAGACATAGCATGTTTGACATGACAATGCTAAGAGCATTTCCAGCAGCTTTTCTAAAATTAGAAATAGTAATCTACTAGAATTATTTGTTCATGAAGAAAAAAAAAAAAAGAAATAGTATGTCTAACACGTTAAAAACCAAGAGAAATTGTACATCTTAATCGATTGGTGTTCTATATTAAGGGACGGAGCTATTGTTGGACGTGGCGGCAGTGGATTGAAATATATTGAATCAATTATTTGGGCTAGATACGTGCTCCAGGGACAGGTGGAGGGAATTGATAGTGTGTCTCACTTCTCAAATAAATAATATTAAAAAATATCCCTAGAAACCTTCAAAATGATTAAAATAACACCCAAATTACTAAAATGACCAAAATACACCAAAATAAGGCAGTTTAAGGGTGTGACGAAATTTGTCATAATAATTTCCATTTATCATAAATGAATTATGATAAATGAAAATTATTTAGTATTTTTACTAAATAATCAAGCCTATGGATAAGCTTTTTCTTAATCTGAGTTATAAACAACTTGACATCCCTAATTGATGAGGAGGATGGTAGAGATCGAAGGGAGAGAAATAGTGATACTTTAGATTGTATGAGCGAGGATATTGGCCAAATTACGGGTTTGTTTAGATACTGCTTATTGCTGAAAACTAAAAACTGAAAATACTATAACAAAATAATTTTTAAATGTGTGAATAGTACCGTAGGACCCAGTTTAGAAGTTATATTTGCTGAAAGAGGTACTTGCGGGTCCTGTGAACAGTGCACAGGACCCACATAAGGAAACGTAGACGCGGATAGCAATGCAAACACATTGCCATCCAAATCAAGCCTACATATATCCAAAGTCATTCATTTAAGTTTAAGTTAGGTGAAAACTAATTCTTCGTTATTCTTCTTCTTAAAAAAAGAAGAGGAAGAAGTTAGGTATAACTTATATTAATAGTGGTTTACATAAAAAGGATTGTGAATAAAAAGCCTTGATGGTGACAAAAATCTTATCACGAAATGACACACCGGTGTGTGGCCCTAATAAACATTCATGTTTGTTTGGGTTAATACTTAATAGTAATACAAGTGGGCACTTTGAGATTGAGTAGAGATACCACGTTAGACTTCCCGAAAAAGATTGCCCGGAGTTTGCATTGTTCATGGTTTAATGTTCTATCAACTGTCAGTTTCTTTAAGATCTTCTTCCATTTCTTGTGTGCGTTAAAATACGTAGTATTCTTAAAAAAAAAAAAAAAAAAAAAAAAAAAATCAACTAAAACTATTAAAATGTCCAAATTACCGATAACAAAAGATGCATATTTGCATCTCATAGTCGCAGCTGCCCTTTAATTTTAAACAACATTAATCAAACCTGAGAACAAATTCCATTCATTTTAAAGTCAGATTAAGGACTAATAACAAAATTTCAGTTGAATTATATGTGATAGAATGGTGTAAGATTGTGATTCAACTTGGTACCCCACGCTACTTTACAAACAATTCTAACGTGATTTTGGATAATTATGTGATGCAAGATAGTATTGACGTTGAGAAAGAGACAGGGTGCGGGTTTTTGACGAAAATAGAAGGAAATCTTTTAGACCAATCAGATTGCATCTGTACTTTGACCAAACAAAGATGTCCGAGTCCCTGTTTTAATATGGGAACCATGAAGTAGCGCTTAACGTCGTTGTCATTGTGTATGGCGAAAAAAGAAGACAAGCAACACTTTTGAAGCCAAGACAAGCATCATTTCAAAAGCATAAAAACAATGGAATGTATTTTAGAGCAATTATATCTTTCTCTATCTCTGTTCCTACTATAATCTGATCTGCTCTGCTGTTTGGACGATGGGACTAAAGGCATCTAAAAACAAGAAGGATATCGGATCCCACAGGAATTGAGATTCTAATTTCGTAAGCATACACATTCGTGAGTCACAACATGAAGCTCACAGGTATATCTAGCTACTAGTTCTTTTTTACAGCAATTATATCTTTCTCTAAAAGGGATAGCTAGCTGCTAGTTCTTTTTTTAGCAACTTGTAAATGAACTGAGTTGTATACAAATGATGATGTTTCAGAGTTCTTACCAATACTAACTGGAACACCAGCATAGTAAGAGGAATGGCTCATGGCTACTCTTCCATTCTGGAGGTTATTTTGCTTCCCTCTCTTTTCATTTTAAGTGCAGTGATAAGGATTCTCTGCAAAATCATATTTTAAATTTTTTTTTTTTGGTGTTTTTGTTGAGAAAAAAAAAAAAGAAAAAAGAAAAAAGAAATGTTTTCACATGTTTATTCCCACTAGAATGAAGTTTTAAATTTTAAAATTTCACATGTATGTTAGGTAAAGTTGGTTCTAATATGATTCTAGACAAACTTGATATAAAGTGAAGACCAAAATACATTGGCGATCCTTAAACCTTACTTGTTGAGCGTTTTGTCCAAAAGGTTTAGAAAATGAGCACTATCGGTCTTTTGTTCACTTCCATGTCTAACAAAGCAATGATGTGGTTTTTTTGATGACATGACAAATTGTTGTTTTATCAAAATATTTACACGAGATTCTATACCCAAACTTGTTTCTTTGACCCAATTCAAACCCAAAACCGGGGGTGCTTCATACTCAAATTGAAACCCAATGCCATAACCAGATTGAGAGAGAGAGAGCTTACTTTAGTAAGCTTAAGGATAATTTTTTCACAATATCCACTCATTAGTGTAGTTTTGAGATACAGATTATGATCTTGAGTGAGATCATCTCCTATATTTTTCATAAAAAACCTGTCATACCACATGTAATACAAGGTCTTTATTGTATTGACATTAAACATCTTACAGACGGTTGACTGTATCACAGTGGTTGGAGTTCTTGCTTTTGTTGATTTTTATGGATCAGCACTCATAGGAAACAGTTCAGTTATTACCCTAATATGCTCAAAACTATGGCTTGTAGCAGAGTGCTAAAATTTAAGTAACCAATGATGACAGTTTGTATGTTTCCCATTTATCAAATCATTTCATTTTGGACTTTTTGGAGTCCGAAACTATGGTAATTTATGGCAAAAATGTGTATGCTGCAGACTAACATTGCAGCATCATCTGATTCTTTTTTTTTTTCTTTCATGAATTTGAAATTATATGAAGTTTTGAATGGGCTCTCTTTTTAAACAGGTCAGTGCAGCATTGAGTAAAGAAGGTCTAAAAGCATCCAAACTCCTCTTTGGAATTGATTTCACTAGAAGCAATGAATGGACAGGTTTATGGAGTACATATAATAATCTCTTTTTGTTTATATTCCATTCATTAATGTATGAGTTATTGATGGAGCAAAATTGGGATCCCCTGTTTATAATTGCACCTACAAAACCCTGGGGTGTAATCTGACTTGTACCAAAAACAATTACTATGTTCCTTGTTATCTTCTCGAATAGTGTTTTCTCAACTATAAGGATAATGCATTATAAGACTTGACATTAAATAGTGTCAGTGAAGAAGGCATTCTGTGAAGGTCATTACTTCTCTGACAAGCGTTTATTGGTTTAAAAATAATGTGATATCATATGTTTTTGAAAATGGTTTGTATTTAATTTGTATCGCCGGGAAGCCAAAGCATCAGTTTTGTTATTGAAGGCAAGGTCTCATTCAATAACTGGAGCCTGCATGGCATTGGAGATGCATCTCTATCATTGGAACGACTTTAGCCCCTTTCGATGAAGACAACTTAATTACTTATTTTGGTTTTGGTGATGGTACGTGTAGTCCCCTAAATTTGGATATCTGGAGAAGTTTCTATTATTTTCTAATATGACCCTGGATTTATTTTCTGTTATAGAGATAACTCATGATCAGGAAGTGTTTAGCTTTCACAGTGATCATTCACCTTGCCACTGCCTTGATGAAACTTTGTCCTGCTACAGAAAGATAGCTCAAAACGCAAAACTTGCTGGTTGGTTTTCTGTTCCTTTATTTGAAAGTTAACATTTCATTAATTGGAATTTGCTTTTTGTAACCAAACTCATGAACTCCTTTCTGGTTTGACATCAGAAAATCCTGTTAATAATATTTGTTGAGATTTATAGCTTCGTTTTTTTGTGTAAATGTGTTTAAGGGCCAACTTCTTTTGCTCCTGTAATTGAGGCTGCAATCGACCCTGTAGAGAAAAGTGGTGGTCAGTACTATGTATTGCTTATCATTTCTGATGGCCAGGTTGACCTCAAAGTCCTCCTTTTTGCTATCTCTCTCTCACAAATTGTTGCATGCACACAATCATTCTTATTTAGAGTAATGTCTTTTATTGTGTAGGTTACAAGAAGTAGCAATACAAGTGATAAAGATCTAAGTACACAAGAAGAGGAAACACTCAAGTCAATTGTCAATGTGAGGTAGAGCCATGCAGATTGATGGAATTAAATTTCTTGTTTCAGGCTTCTGTTGAATCTTTACCTCCCCCCCACCCCCCTCTCAGAGCTATTTGATATCCATAAAGGCAACTCTTTTTAGAATGACATCTCCATCCTTGGAAGGCCATTATGTCTCCAATTGAGGAGATTCTTAACAATGCTGGTATATAAAAGGTTGATAAAGTTTCTGACATTATAATGGGCAGAAATTGCTTGCCAAAATTTTGAAAATCCTTTTACTTGAAGTTCTTTGTTATTGAGTGGTTTGGCTCCCCAAAGTCAATCCCAAATATGATTGATTTGCTAGTGGCAGTGAAGAAATTATCCCTAGGGCTTTGTTGTTATACTTGAGACCATGGAGTATGCACCATTTAGTCTCCATTTTCTTTCATTAATAGAGTCCAGAAACGGGATGCTTAAAAATCTGGCTACCATGTCAGTCTCAGGTTTGAGTAATTTTGTTGAATGGGAAACTGCAAATATGAGATAATGTTTTGGCTACCATGTCAAAAGAGATTAAAAAAAATTATGTTTTGTGGAAGGAGAGAAATAAATGCATACCATAATGTACACACTGCATTATTCATCAGAAGAAAATATGTACAAACTGATAGGGATACCATTAGAAATGCCAATGATACTGTTGTAATGCTTAACGTTCTGTTCGACAATTGGCAATTCAGCTAATCTGAATAATGTAGGATAAGTAAGGTATGTGTGAAGCACTATGTTGTTGGTCATTTCAGTTTCTAGGTTGTGATGGGCAAGGTCTGTTGGAGAGTTTGATGGCCCTTTTGGCCGAGTTTTGAATAGTAACTATGCTTCTTTTGGTGCTAATAAATTTGATTTACTCAAAAAAAAAAAAAAGGGGGAAACATTTTCCTTTTTTGCCTTGCAATATGAATTGTTGGCTATGACTGTTTCGAATGTTTCAAAAACTTGTTCATATACTCCCAACCTAATATTGTTTGTAGTATGTCATTAGAGAAAAATGTTGTACCTTACACTGAAAGAAAGTATTGAACAAATTAATGAGCTTTCCTGAGTCATTAACACTAAAAATTTAAAGATTTTGTACTGTATAGCTTTCATCTCCTTTATTTTCAGTAAATGTTGTGCAATAATTTACAACCGTCTTTTTAATTAAGAAACAAGTGGATCTGGTAGAGAAACTGACATCAAAGTATCAATGATACATTAAAGACAATTGCTTAAGTAAAAGGAATCGTGTTGAACCAAAGGAATTGAAATTTTAATTTCATTGTCCAGGTCATATCCACTCTCAATTGTTGTGGTCAGAGTCGGTGATGGACCTTGGGAAGACATGAAGAACTTTGGTGACGAGCTCCGTGCACGTGAATGTCATAATTTCAAGGTTTGCAATAGCAGCATTCGATTAACTTTGAATGCAATATGTGTTGAATATAATTCATGCATTGACTTCTAAATAATATCTTTTCTTTGTATTTAGATGGTTAACTTCACTGAAATTATGTCTACAAATGAGACATCGGCTGAGAAAGAAATAACTTTTGCTCTAGCTGCCCTAATGGAGATCCCCTTCCAGTACAAAGCAGCAGTTGAACTTGGTATTCTTGGGTAGGGTTCCTTATCCATGTCAAATTATAATATTAAAGTATTTGGTGAAAACTTTCTGAAATGAGAGCTCTGATGTGCATAATGGAGTTACTTGAACAGCCAATCATTTAAATGAGGGTATAACCTTAATACTTATAGTCTGTTTCTGATTTTGCTATTAAGGGGAGGGGGAGGGGGGGGGGGGGGTGGGGGGTGGCGGCGACCGCGGGGGAATCTGTTTCATGTTTCCAGTTGTTCTAAACCCAATTGTGGATGAAATATAAATGTCATGCAATTGAGTTTGAACTAGTTTGTGAATGTTTTCTAATCTGCATCTATTCTATTGGTAAAAAGACATGCGACAGGAAGAGCAGAGCAAATCGTTCCACGCCCTCCACCAGTTCCGCCAACTTGTGAGACAAGCAGCCGCTTGGTATGATTATGATATAGAGTGTGTGTGTTGTTTTGTTCTGTGATTTTTAATGAATCAGAATCTTATATCAAAGAATCAACAAGAATTTACCCCTCCAACAGACCAATACTTCCTAATAAGAGAGAGAAACCAGCTCACAAAGGCAGAAAAGTACATATCACTTTAGAACAGATAAGGGAATACCTCATTTACTTCCCATCTACTAGATTGTACAAATTTTTTTCCTCAGTTTTGAAGTGGCCTTGATGAACTCTGTGACACCTCTGCATTCAAATATTATACAGGGCAGCCCCCCCCCCCCCCCCCCCCCCCCATCCAAAGTGATAGTGTGTTTTGCATTGAATTGAGCATGTCACATGTTTATTTTTCATTGCCATGAGTCCATGACACAAACTGAGCTAGGTTGCTAACGAATTCCATTATAATTATATAAATATGAAATATTTGATTTATCTATACACATTGATCCTTGTGCTTCCAACAGAGATCAAGGATCTGCGTGCTGAAGGGGGTATGTTTTCAAGAGATTAAGATTGATAAAATGGAGTACAATATTGTTCGAAGTATTTGGGGATGCCACGGGTACAGCTGGGGAGGTTTTGTTAATGTGGGAAAAAGGGAACTGGAGGAAGTTAATAGGGACATTCTTGCTGGCTTACTTGCTAAAGAGTGTTAAAGATGGCTGAGTTAGCGTGTACCAGGGTGTATCACCCAAATGACGATAGTATTAGGAGTCTTACATGGGACTGATGGGAGTAGCTAAGGGGTGTGAGAGAGAGGTGGGACGCAGCTTGGTGTAATGCTGGTGAATTCAATGTCATCAGATACCTGAGTGTGAGGTTAAGGTGCAATAGGTTTAAATGTTTGACTTTTCTTACAATATTGGGGAGTTTAATATGATTGATTTGCCACTTGAGGAGGGGTATGTACAGATTGTTGGAGGGGGGTAGAAGCTGATGTGATGACTGTTTTTTTCTGGAGTTTTATAGGCATTGTAAGATTGACAAAATCCCTTAATGACACTTTTATTGCTTTAATCCCTAAGAAGAGAAATGCTGTTAATATTAAATATTTCCATCCTATTGGTTTAGTGAAACGTGTGTATAAATTATTTGCGAAGGTGCTGGCTAATAGGTTGAAAATGGTACTAGATAGTCTTATTTCTAAGTAATAAAATGCCTTTGTTGGTGGTAAGAAAATTCTTGGCTTGGTCCCAGTTGCTAACGAATGCTTGGATAGTCGTATCATGAGTCGATTCCTAGCATGATTTGTGTAAGTTGGATATTGAAAAGGCTTATGATCACATTAGTTGTGATGTGTTCATCTATCTGTTAGGGAGGATGGGATTTGGGGAGAAATGGAAGGGTTGGATTCATTCTTTTATTTCTGCTGTCCACAGCTTCTTTATTAATTCATGGAGATTAAGACAGGATGCCCAGTTATCCATTTTGTTCTTTATATTGGTTATGGAGGTTTTGGGTCTCATTCTTTGTTTGGATTGCAACCTTGGAGAAAATTCTTGTGATAATCTAATCAAGTAGGGATATACCTTAGTTGGGTGGTGTGCATGTGGCAGTGGAATGGAGAGATGATAGATCATTTGTTGATTCACTATGATGCTTATGGTTTATGGAGCCTGGTGTTTATAACTTTTGGGATATTTAACTTTTGTTTGGGTGGAGGAATTAGATCAGGGCACTCTTCGGCAAACGGGAAGATTGTACCACTTTCTTTGATGTGGCTATTGTGCAAGGATTGAAATAGTCATACTTTTGCGAATACATACAGATCAAATAATCAACTAGAAGCATTAATTAACCTTTTTTTATTAATGAATGCTTATTACTTATCAAATAATTATATATGAAATTATGCATTATTAGTAAGACTGAACAATGCTCTACCTGGCTAGCAGCCCAGTAAAAACCCGTTGACATTTCAACCTAATTTTTACCTTTTGGTATGGTGGTCTAACTTGTCCAAGCTAGTTTTTTGATCCACATGACATGAGTTTTGCTCACTGGTTTGAGACCGCTTATTTATTTTCTGCCCAATTTGCTTATATAGGTCTGCCCTATTTGTTTAACGAATGCAAAGGAGTTGGCCTTTGGCTGTGGGCACCTGGTGAGCTGAACTCATTGATTAGTTGTGCTTTTCACCTCTCCCTGATTTACATGGTATTGCAAATATTTTGACTAAAGTTATTTCATTGCAGACTTGTAGAGACTGTGGATCAGAATTGACCATCTGTCCAATATGCCGTGAATCCATCACAAGCAGTCAAAGGGTGTACATCTAGTGACTGCTCCCAGGGAATTGAAAATTTTTGGACTTTGCATGGGGGAAGTTCCCTTCTCTCCTCCTCCAAAAATACATCGATTACATGATGTCACGGAAGCCTGAAGAGAAGCACACACGATGCTCTCTTGATGAAACAGAAACTAAACTATTAGTTTCTGGTAGTAAACCTCGAATCTACGAGGGGTTTCCTTGAATTCACAAGGAGATAAAACTGGAATCCACCAGAAGAGAAAATTGACAAAATGTCTGTGTTTATTGATAATAGTCTCTTTTGCCTCTGACGGCTACAAAACATATAAATACTGAGCAAAAACGTTTAAAACTCTAATTCGCACTAATTAAGCGATTAGGTGACAAAATTACCGAATTTTACCAAAAATGGCAAAATTGAGTTAAACGCAAAATCATAAACTACTGACCTTAAGGGTCGTCCCAAAACAGACGGGACCTTAATCTGACTTTTAAACTAAAAGTTATTAAGGAAAAACAAATATTACTATTAATAGCAAAAACATTGTTTTTGGGGCCTTAACGAAGGAATTTGCCTAAAATTTGACGACGTTCATGACACATGATTCTGGATCAGAACGCCGTTTCCCTTCAACCTGCCAAATTTCATGCAATTCCGACATTGTTACCTCTGATGGCCCCTACTGGCACCCTCCTTTGATTTTGCGTTGTGACTTCCTACGCCTTTGCTGCTCCAAGAAGGCATGTGCTATCTGTTCTACATCATTACATGCACAACATACTACATACACTATAGATTAAATGAACATTAGACTGCAAATTGAATTTTGGATACTGCTTGTGTCTAATGCATTGGAAATGTAAAGCAAAACAATATTTGGCCATTTGTATCACCAATAAATATTTGTTCACTTTTAGTTATTCACATTTCAGAGACTTTGTTAGTTTTTAAAGCTTTTACAGATTTTGCAAACCATTGTAGAAAAATTCACAGGATCCTTCAAGATGGCTACTTATAAAGTCTATGCTTAGTTGTGTCATGAAAGTGATTTTCCTTGAATCCATTAACAAACTCAATTGAGTGGAGGCGAATATCATCTAAAGGAAAATAATTGTTTTATGCCTCTTAAGTCTACTTTAATTTTAATTTTAATTAAACTAGTCGCTAACCCGTACAATGCACAGGATATTTGAACGAAAGTTATACACATTCACTTTTATTGGTGAAACCAATCAAATTTGATAATTCTAATTCAAAACAATTGTTGAAAATATGTATAAATAGATTAGTCAAATAAAAAACATTCATCTAAAAGCCACAATGATATGGTTCAAGCATGTTCCAATAAAAACTCATTTCAAATAATTACAACATATCAATTTCTAGAATGAAACCTCATCCCTAAGAAATAATGAGCTATCCACATCAAACATTGTAATACTTTCTCTTTTTTAAATTATCTAGATAAAAAAAAAAAAAGAAAAAAAGGCAAACTCCATACTACCTAGAGATTATTACCTTTCATGAGCATGAATTAACCTATTTAATAATGAATGTTTGTTACTTGTCATATATATATATATATATATATATATGAAATTATGCATTATTAGAAATAAGAGTGAACAAATGCTCCACCTGGCTAGCTGCCCAGTCAAAACCCGTTAACATTTCGACCTAGTTTTTGCCTTTTGTATGATGGTCTAACCATCCTGACTTAGGTAGGGGCTCTTATAGTTATAGGGTTAACTTGTCCAAGCTAGTTTTTTGGTCCACATGACATGAGTTTTGCTCACTGCAGTTTTTTGAGATCACTTATTTATTTTCTGCCCAATTTGTTTATAGGTCTGCCCTATTTGTGTAACGAATCCAAGGGACTGGGCCTTCGGCTGTGGGCACGTGGCGAGATGAACTCATTGATAAATTGAGCTTTTCACCTCTCCCTGATTTACATTTTATTGCAATTATTTTTACTATAATTATTTCATTGCAGACTTGTAGAGACTGTGGGGCGAGATTGCCCAAATGTCCAATGTGCCGTAAAGACATCACAGGAAGTCATATGGTGTACCTCTAGTGACTGCTCCCAGAGAATTGAAAATGTTATTTGGAGTTTGGACTTTGTATGGGAGAGTTCTCTTCTCTCCCCCTCCAATAATACATAGATTACATGCACATCATACTACATACACTACATATTATTAAATGAACATTAGACTGCAAATTGCGTACTGGGCTACTGACTTGGTAGCATGGGATTCGATTCCAGGCCACGCGAGTGTGTGGAAACACATATAAATTAAGAAAAAACAATGTTTACCGATTTGTATCACCATTTGGTGGTGTCTTAAAGACAATTTCTCCATTAAGTTGTTCATTTTTAGTTATTCACAGATTTTACAAAACACTAGAGAAAAATTCACAGAATCCCTCAAGATTGCTACTTATATATAGAATCCATGCTTAATTTTATCATGAAAGTAATTTGCCTTGAATCCATTAACAAACTCAATTGAGTGGCGGCAAATATCATTTAAATGAAAATAGCTATTTTATGCCTCTAAGTCTACTTCAATTTTTTGTTTTCTATTGATTTCTCCTAAAATTCCCAACAAACTTAAGATGATATCAAAGAGATCGAGAAAGAATTTCAAGTGATGGCTTTCTAAATGATGAATATCAAGTTCTAACTTATAACTAAATATGGAGAATTTATGGGATAAAAGTCGTCTGGTTAATGTAACCATGTAGAAGATGAAAATTTCCATGGAATTATGATTCAAATACTTTTGGTTCTCTCTTTAAAAAAAGTTACATTTGGTTGTCCATTTTTTTTTTGTGACTTTACATGATATAAGTAGCAGACTGCAATTGAGTTTCTCCTCGCAAATTGTCAACCAGTAACTCCTTTAGCAAAAGTTATCTCTTTTCTTTTTCCTGTTCTGCTTTCCTGTGCATCTGTGTTTTGTTTTTTTGTTGTCGGGTGTCGTGTTTTTTCAGCATTATGGAGGAGCTAACAAAGTCTTAGAGTTGTCTTACCCTCTCGGATATGGAGGGTTCTCAAGTTAATATCACGGAAGAAGAAGCAGTGTTTGAGTTCGTCCTAGCGGCGAAGTTTCTCACCAAGAGGGCGCTGAATGAGGAGGCTATTGCTATAACATTCACTCTCATTTGGAGATTGAAAAACGGGTTTAGGGTGACAAAGGAGAGTGACCATGTGTTGCTCTTTACATTCGATACCTAGACTGATATGGAGCAAGTTCTCAAAACAGAACCATGGAGCTTTGATAAGCATCTTATGGTTTTGCATAGGTACGATAAAGAGATTGATGTATCTGCAATTGAGTTCAATATGGTGACTTTTTGGATTTAGGTACACGACTTACCAGTCCGTTTTCGAACAAGGGCGGTGGCAGAAAAGGTTTGTGGCGCTGCTGGCCTGGTTGATAAGAACACAGAGGAGAGTGATAGTATGGGTGATGGTTTTGTGCGAGTAAGGGTCAGGGTGGATATTTCAAAACCGTTATGCAGAGGCCGCGTGGTTTCACTGGAGAATGGGAAGGAACTTTGGGTCTCTTTTAAATATGAGAGGCTGTCAAATCTGTGCTACTGGTGTGGTAGCCTTACACACGACGATCGGGATTGCGAGTTGTGGATTGAAAGTGGAGGTACACTATAGCTAAAAGCTCAACAATACGGTGCATGGATTAGGGCACTTCCGTTTGTGCGATCCAAGAGAAGCTCAATCTCAGTTTCGGGTTTTTACAAACCAAAGGCCGCAGGCTCGAGAAGGAATCAATTCCCCTGATTCTTGGGAAACAAATCAGCGGGAATTAATGCCTTTCCATAAGCGTACACACGTGGAACCTGAGGTCAATGAGGAAGTTACGGAACAGATTAGAGGGGGAATATCTGCTGAGCTGTTTGAGGAGAAATTAGAGGAGACAAATAGGGATTTAAGGAAATTTGACACGGCAACAGAGATTCAGCCTATTTCAAACTCTTCAATGGGTAAGGAAAATTTCCTGGAGTCAATGACACTTAATGAAATCTTCATGAGAGCCTCCCAAGCACGTGCAACCCCATTAGGCAGTAACCGTGTCCCACTTTCTGCTATACCCGATACCTCAAACACTCACACAGTAACTTTAGCTACTTGGAAACGACAAGTGAGACATAATTCAGGTATTGATGTTATCATGGAAGATGTAGTGGGTTTGAAGAGGAGTGTTCATCCTATTGGGGGTCAGCCGGAGTTACAGAAAAAAAAGAAAGCTGTTTCTCAGGTTGGCAAAGGTGACAAAGAGATATTGGTGGAGGCTGGTTCCCAGCCCCGCCAGAACCAATGAGTCTTCTATGTTGGAATTGTCGGGGGCTTGGGAACCAACGTACAGAGAATCAGCTTGCAGAATTAGTGTGGGTAAAAGATCCCTCTGTTGTGTTTTTAGCCAAGACATGGACGGATGAAGCTAGACTAATTTTAATTCAAGACCGTTTAAAGTTTAAGCATAGATTTATTGCACCTAGGAGAAATAAGTCAGGGGGTTTGGTGATGTATTGGAAAGAAGATTTTGATTTAACCATTGAAACTTTTTCAAAGAACCATATTGATGCCACAATTTGCAAGAACAAGGAAGGGGAATGGAGATTTACCGGGCTTTATGGAGAGTCGGACACACAACTCAGACATGAAGCTTGGGCACGGTTGAGAAATTTGAAAGCACGAAGCCAAGCACCTTGGCTATGTGCGGGAGACTTTAATGAAGTTACAAAGCAATCGGAAAAATTGGGTGGCAGAACTAGGCCTCATAGTCAGATGCAAGCCTTTAGAGATATATTGGATGAGTGTGGTTTTATGGATATTGGGTTTGTGGGTTCAAAGTTTACATGGCATAAGCATTATGATAACTTCACAGTTTGGGAGAGACTGGATAGGGCAGTAGCGACTAACGAGTGGTTTTCTTTGTTTCCGGATACACAAGTTCATCATCTTAATGTTACTACTTCGGATCATAAGCCTTTGTTAATTAACCCGGACGGAATGGAATGTAGGCAACAAAGGCCTTTTCGGTTTGAGCAAATGTGGATGAGTGAACTGGGATGTGGGGCAACAATTGAAGCAGTACGGCAGCAGGTGGCAGATGGACTACTGTTGACACCCCATTTTGCAACCCGCATTTAACCTCACATGGAGGGTAAAATGGTACTTTCATCTTGGAAATATGCATCTTGATTTTGGCCATTAGATCCTTAATCTCATTTCACTAAAATGATCTTGATGTTGTAACGATCAAATTGACTGGTCATAAGCCCTAATCGGACCACCAGATTGAAAGTTATCATCAAATCAAGTTTTAATAACTGAGATGCACTATCACAAATTGAGTCCGATTATATGTGATTATGAAAAATTGATTTCAATTAGTTATAAGTGTAATCAATTTAATATCAATGATGTGTCATAATTTGATTGGTTAGGACTACATTTTATGGTGAGGTTGCATACACCTAATTAATTAAATAGTTAAACATTAATTATTCAATGAGTAATTTGTGCAATTATCTTTTAATTAGAGTAAATTTGAAACTAATTAAGTCTGAAATTGGAGTGATTGGAGCCATTTAATGTTAATTGGGAGCTAATTTGGGACCTATTAATGTTAATTGTGCTGAAACCATTTTCTAACAAATAACCTCTGCTCACCATTTCATCGATATCTCTCAGAATATTTTAAATTTGTAAATGAGATTAATTTTATCAGAAACTAGACATCCGGGGCTTCAATTTGAGTATAAGAACGAGACAATTCCAATCATAATTGAGTCAGATATGATTTTTCGAAGATGACTCTACAGGCTGTTAGAGCAGCTACGGGAAAACCGAATTTTGGCTTGCTCCCCACTCCTACCAATCTCTCCATTTAATGCACCAGATTTTCCTCAAGGCTAAAATAAAGTCTAGGTTTATGATCCTTGTCAATCCTCATTAAATGACATTCCATTCATATTTCCTCCACCACTACTATATAAACCCTCCACTCTCCTTCATTTCAAGGCACATAAAAACCCCATCTCTTCCTCTCTCTTGAGTTCTAGTGAAGTTGAGTAGTCTTGTCATATCTTGGTCTTCCTGAGACTCAAGGTATTGAGTGAGACTCACTCTTCCTCTCCTAACTCTTCTTTTTCCACCCTAGGACCTCCCTCAAGAGTCTCTTCCTCCACCATATGGATCTTGCATGAAGGTATAATTTCTTTCCCTAATTGTTTTTCATGTTGCCATGATGAGAATTTAAGATTAAAGCATGATAATAATCATTTAAATTCCTTTGAATATGTTTGAATGTTTTTAATTGTTCTTATATATTCTTTACATGTTCTTGGTTGTTCATCATATGTTCATGCATAACACTAGTTTTAATCTTAAATCTACATGAAAAATATGAAAAACATGTTTGTTTCATAATTCTTTCAAATCCCTGAATCTAGGATATCACCATCCACACACATTCACTAGAATTTTATTTTTCAATCCAAATGCAATATTTAATAAATTGAATTAGGATTTATCACATGCACACACATTAAATTCAACATGTAAATTGATTGATATATTGGATGATATGATATCAACATTGGCCACCATAGTCTAGAAGACTGGTTTCATCGGGCAAGGTGGGTGCCTAACACCTTCCCACCTTGTAACATAGCCTCCGAACTTAGATCAAGGGTTAGTAGATCAAATGCTTATCCATGTAATTTTCAATTTCTAGATTGTAACTAGGAAACAAAGCCATGTACTTTATCTTAGATTGTATCTAGGACCAAAGCCATGTAATTTTCTTATGATCAATGTAAATTCAAATTTCAAATTAATAAAATGAGGAATTTTTCAATTTGGTTTTTCTTATTTATCCCAATAATTAAATAAGTGGCGACTCTATTGTAAAACCCTTAATCTAAAGGGGAAAATATAACTAGTCGAACCTTCATTTTGAGAGGCAATAACACGACTCCACCCATTTATGTGGGTTTGGCCTAACATTCATTAAAATGTGCCGGGGGAGTGGTCTCTCACAGTGGCGACTCCGCTGGGGAATATTAAGGGTTAGGCTTCAATTAGGTTATGGTGGCCAACCATGTCATTGTTTGTTTATTGTTTTTTGTATATAATATGTCTAATATGTCATTATATTGCATGTCATGCATCATTTGCTTGAATGAAATTTATTTTATTTGTGTGCTAGCCTGGAAGCCCAGTAGTATTAGCCGTGGATTGTGGTCTTCCTGAGACTCACATACCCAGCGGTGAATCTACCACCCACTGCAACAAGGATCATCATGGTTATGCCATAGTGGTTCATAAGGACAAATTGTACCGTTCGGACTAACGCGGCGCTCCTGGCGTCACAAGTTGGGAGGTACGACGTCCTAGCTTGTGGGAACCTTTAACCTACCTTCTACCCATGTTGTAATGACCCATAGAACCTACTTTTAGGTCGGTCCATGTAAATTGCATTTCATTATGCATTTGTTTGGCCGTTGTTTGAACCATGATGACTCAAGTCCAACGCTTGAGCCCATCATGATTGTTTGAACCTTGTATGTTGTGAATTAACTGAAGCCCGAAAGCCTATGATTGAACCCTACTTGGTATGAAAACCAAAAATTGTTTCTTGAATCATTCTAAGCCCAATACTTGAGCCCATCAAAGGTGTACACGCATGATCAACATCAAAAGCCAAAAGCTCACAAGATGCATGCATTTCAAGTGCAAGCCCAAGCCATTTCAAGCAAATATCAAAAGATCATAATCAAGGTTCAAGCCTTCCAAGTGCAAGCCCAATCCATTTCATCATAATCAAGGTTCAAGCACACTAAGCCTCAAGCATCCTAAATGGACCAAGAAGAAGCAAGTGGCCCAACTTTGCCTCACTCCAGATTTGGTTTGCAACATCATGGTTAAGTTTAAAATTTGTTTGTTTATTCCATGTTTATATGTTTCTTTGAATTCAAAAATTTCATGTAGCATTTAATGAGCTTTGTTCATATATATATATTAAGAAAAAAAAAAAAAAATTCTTTGAACTAGGGGCATTGGACTTCGTAGTGATTTTTTCAAAAAGACCCATTTTTTTTTTCTTTCAAAGATTTCAAGATTCTTTAAAGTCTTCTTTTCAAAATGGTACATGAGGATCCCTTGGACAAAACTTTTTCTAAATTAAGATGTTTAAAGGCTTGAACAATCAACTTGTACTGAGAAAGGATTGATTTCATTTGATCCGTGTAAACTCTTTTGCTAAATTACTTTGAATGAAAGAAGAAATGGTCTTACAAGGCAATCAAAGAAAATCTATCTATCAGAAAATTCAAAAGGCTCACACATTCATTCCAAATTTCTGAAAACTTTTGTGTCTCCAATAGAGCATTCATACTTTTTCTTTTAAGAGGAATTTATTAAAAGAGTTCAAGTCACTGTGTTTATAAGCAAGCATTACTAGGGATAGGAGGCCGTCTTTGGTAAAATAAGATTATACCTTAATACCTAGAATGATCATTATCCATTGCTAGCCCATTTGAGCCTTTAAACACTTAGCCTCTTTTTCACATGAATCCACTAAAATCTAAACCTAGGGTGGGAAAAATTCAAAGTATGCATGCTTAAATCTCATGTTGAGGAGGAGTCAACCTTGTAGTTTTGAAGCTAATTGATAAAGCTCTCCTAGAAGACATGAAAGACAAGTGCAGAATTCATTAGGCTAAAGACAAGAGATCATCAAAGAAAAATAAGGTTTCACACAATCAAGGAAAGAGAAGTGAAATTCCATCAATGTAAAAAAAAAAAAAAAAAAAA